>NC_051162.1:51691304-51754628 GCF_013339745.2 Dermacentor silvarum
TGTGTCCTGCCGTCACCCATGTCTCGTCCAGGTAGATCTTTCGGCCTTCCGCCCGGTAGCGCTCCACGTCACGGAGGTAGCGATTCCGCCAATCGGTGATGTCATCCCGGTCGATAAGCAGCGAGTTGCGGCTTCTCTTTTCGTGCTTGAAGCCGATCTCGGCAAGCAGGCGACGCACAGTACACCGCTTTAGTGATGGTAGTTCCATACGCTCCGAGAACTCGCTAGTTACCTTCTCGACCGTCGGTATCTCGTTGCGGCGAAAGAAATCGTGCACACATGATCTCAGCGCGCACAACGTGAAGCTGTCAAACTTCGCGCTGCGTCTCCTCTTCTCCGCATTGCGTGGGCGCTTTCGCGAGGGCGTCGTCAGTTTGCCACCCGAAAAATGCGAAGCTTTAACTTCCTGCCTCACCCTGAACACAGTCCTTTCGCTTACACAAGCATGTCGGCGACAAACTTGCTCGTGTCCTCCACGCTGCGTTCAGGCTGCCTGTTACGCCAAACGTGTAGCAGTGGAAGATCATGCTGCGTGAATCGCTGTTAAGGATGTGGCCGCTCTTGTTCTTGCCGAGGCTCCTTGGTGGTGTGGTCATCGAGGCGACACAAGGCTCGTTCGGCAACAAAGGATCGCGTTCTGATGTCACCTCGCTGGGCTCCATGGCGGAAAACTGGCACGGAATGCCGCGCGCGATCGTTCGCGAACTCACGAGATCGCAGGTTCGCAACCGCGAAAAAAAAAGAAAAAAATATTAATTAAAAATAAGCCCAACACATTAAAAAAATAAGGTTGTGCAAACACACAAAAAGTATATATGAATCTTATGCAATTAAGCCAGCGACTGCTACGCCCGGTGCCGTCGATCTTGCTCTGTAGCAGACGACGCACAGCGTTGTAGAAGGCACGGAGTTATTTTTCTCTCGCGATCCGGCAAGTGCGGTAGCATTTCCATCATGAGAGTTTTACCAAACCACTCGTCAAGATACACAAATCTTATTTATACCGACAAATACGTGTTTTAGAAGCAGTCACATTTTTTTGAGTGGGACTATTTCTTTAGTCGCGGAGGAATTGGCTGCTGCGCTTCGGTCAACTGGGCGGGGCCTCCTCCTGTCTTCTAAAGTTGTACCCGACTATACGTGTCAATACTATCTGCGATGTGTGTGTCAACAATTGGCTTCCTGAAAGTTGTTTGATATGTAAGCATGATTGTATGTGTTTTCAAGAGCTGAAGTTTTACTTACCTGGTTCTGCGCCTGACTTGACAGATGAGCACGCCTATGTATTAGTACAAGTAAATCAGGATGTGTCGATAGTGTACTGAGGTGTATATTAAAAGGCTAGAATTTTCTTTGCGCCCCTGCCTGGTCGCTATGGTCTCCCGGACGCCTGCGGCCTGCCGACAACGCCACGCTACCCAGTAGTAATGCCGGTCGAGGTTCTAGTAACAGGCATCGCAACATGAAGATATCGCACTTTCGCTTACCAACTACGTTAACAGGCATGGTGTCAGGGCGCACAGGCAAACACGAACACACCACACTCGATGGCCGCGGACACTCCTTGTCAAAACGCTGGCGTGAGGAACCGTATAGCAGCAGCGAGTGAAGTGTCCTTGTGCTGCCACTTGCATCAACACAAACTAAGCCGCGAAAACGCAGCGCAGGGTGGAATCAGCCCCCCCCGCCCCAGCAGATGGCTTTCAAGATACAGCCGCCCGGGCAGGCGTGCGCGGTGTAGCACGCGCCGCCCCTCCCTACCCGAGCCCCGGAGCCTTGCAGATCCGGCGGGCGCGCGCGGCCGCTGAGGCCTCATGGAGTAGACCCCCCCCCCCCCCCCCCTCCTCCCTACCCTCCGGAGCTCCGGAGCATTGCGCGCGACTGGAAAACGGCGCGGTTCCTCCCCGCTTCCCTCAATCGCACGCGCGAGATTGAGCCGCGATCGTCGGCTCCCCTCGCACGCGTTCAATCGCACGTACAGCATACGGCACGTGGCGGTAGTGTTATAGCCCTTGGACTTTGTATGGAACATCACGACGACGCTGATGGCGACGGCAAAAATGCGCCTAGAGTGTCCATATAATTGCTATCGCAATAAAGGTACGTATGCAAGTGCTCCGTAACTTTATGAGTATGCTGTACGAGCAGCGCAACATTTTGCCAGCTACCCTGACTTAACTACTAATGCCAACAAGACCAAATTCAGCGAAAGTAAAGGTAACGCTGTCGCAAATTTGTGCGCGCAGTTAAACGCATGTGTATCAGATATTGCCTTTCGGAAAAAATCTTTAGCAAGTGCTCGAGGGTATCACGCTGCCGTTTTCAGCTACGTTTCCTTATGTTCCAAAATAACTCTGCGTGAGAAAAAAGTTACATCTTGCAGAAGTACGGGCAGGGTAACTGCAGTGTGACCAAAAACTTTCGCATTCGTAACTTAACTAGGAGCGTTTCAAATAATTATTGTACCCTCGTTTTTCCGGTTTCCCCATGCGTGATAGGAGGTTCGCCTGGTGTGCTCGGTGAAATAAAGGAGGTAGTTCCTTTATGTTTGGTGACAGTAAGGGGCAGGTAAGGTGTGATGTGTAGGCAAAGTTGAAACTGAATGGTATAAATGCGGCCTCGGCAATAAATTACGTATGCAAGTGTCCATGAGCGTTATGAAGGGGTCTAATTAGAGGGGCAAAATTCAGTCTGCTGCTCCGGCTGAACTACAAATCGGACAGTAATCAAATTTAGCCAGAATTGGTGGAAGGCTATGACTAATCTGTGTGGGAACGTACATGATTGTCGATAAAATCAGCCTTCGTTAGAAAAACATCTTCATCAAATGTTAGAAAGTGTTGTATGGTCGCTATTTCCTATGCTTCCGGATGTCCCGACGCAACGGAAGGTTACACCATGTTTATATTTCTCAAAAAGGGGAACTCTGCTAAGCGCAACTTGTGTCAAAATTTTCACGCTCATGGCCTAATGAAAAGCGTCACAAATAATTACGGAAACCGCGCTTCTTTTTTCCTATTTTCATACGATCACATGACTTCCGCAATTGCTTTCTTCGGTGTCCTGGGTGGACTATAAACCAGATATACCTTGCTTATATTTGCCGGAAATAAGTGTTACGTTATGGGTAATGTGTAGGAAAATTTCGAAGTGTGCGGAATAATTACTGCCTCATCAGTAAATTTTGTATGCAGTCTTATCGGAGCTTCATGGGTGTAATGTTTTACGAGCAACGCCTATTTTATGCGCGGCCCTAGCGGAACTGCGAACGCAACCGGGATCATAGTAAGAAAATATATGAGTGGGGGGAGGGGGATGAAGGGGCACTATGGCCAATATTTAGGCGAAGTGAATTGTGTGTAGATGAGCTACTGCCGTTGTGAAAAATTCCTTAACAAAGTGCTGGAAAGCGTTGTATTCGGAATACTTCGGAAGGAGCAGTCATATACGGGCAACGTTTTCAAGTATGTGATTTAAATACAGGCAACTGAAACTCTTATTTCAACTTCTCGAAATAAACAGCTTCGCGGGAAATCGGGTTGTGATTGTGCAAGGTGGCACAAGGCTGCTCAAAATTTTTTTTCTCGATCTAGTCAGTACAGGCGTGGTCCATAACTATACAGAAATAAATATTCCTGCTGTAAGCACATGCACCTAAGTTTGATTATTCGATTCGATTCGATATTCGACACATACTATTCGTATTCGACTAGTATTCGAAAAATAAACACTATAATCGCCCACCTTTGCGAGCGCTGATCTCTAATTTAAAGGCCATACCTCATTTATCTCATTTACCTCATTTATCAAAACTTGCAGCACAGCTAGAGTAGACATAACTTCAGCATAACTGGGGCAAGGCACAGATACGCTAGCAGAAGTTAATTCTTTCGCTGTAGTGCCGGCCAACAATTCTGCAGTCATACCATTCGTCCTAATTTGTTCATAAAGATATCCTTTTTTGAAATTTGTAAATTTTAATTGCATTGATGATTACATGAAATATTCTGACCTCCGCACCTGCTTAAAGCTTGGCCAGTAAAAAGTATGCAGGAACTTCACTGCAACAACAAACCCCTACAACAGTTGAGGGGGCATGCAATGCTTTGTTGATGGCTCGTATGCTTGTTTTGAGCTTCTTATTTATTTAAACGTATACTGTTCTGTATAGGAAGGCCCACTAAGCTTCATCAAAAAGTCGCTCCCTCACCAGAACAGGAATTGGCCTCCCTGGTGCAGTATTCGGCCACTACCTCCCTCATGACTCAGACAATTAACCAATGGCCCTCAGTCCCCAGTGGCTCCGGAGCACCTGACCAAGGCGGCGGTCAGACCTGCTACGCGGCAGAGAGTGCTAGGAATCTCTGGGTCCGGACAGGCCGCCAATGGAAACTGAACCTGGCAACGCTCAACACGCGCACCCTATCGAGTGAGGCTAGCTTAGCAGGACTATTTGAAGAATTGCCAGGCATTGCCTGGGATATTATTGGCCTTAGTGAGGTTAGAAGAACTGGTGAGGCTTACACAGTGCTGACTAACGGCCACATCCTCTGCTACAGAGGTCTTCCTGATAAAAGAGAATCCGGGGTAGGATTTCTAGTCCATAACAACATAGCGGGCAACTTTGCGGGCCACAGCATTAATGAGAGGGTAGCAGTCGTAATAAAGCTGAATAGGAGGTACAAAATGAAGGTAGTACAAGCCTACGCGCGAACCTCTAGTCACGATGATGAAGAAATAGAACAGTTTTATGAAGATGTTGAATTAGCAATGACAAAGGTGCAAACTCAGTACACTGTAGTCATGGGCGACTTCAATGCAAAAGTGGGGAAAAAGCAGGTTGGTGAGCAAGCAATTGGCAACTACGGCATCGATTCTAGGAATGCAAGAGGAGAGATGTTAGTAGAATTCGCGGAAAGGAATAGGCTCCGAATAATGAATACCTTCTTCAGGAAGCGCAGCAACAGGAAGTGGACCTGGAAAAGCCCTAATGGAGAAACAAGGAATGAAATAGATTTCATACTCTCTGCCGATCCAAGCATAGTGCAGGATGTAGAAGTGTTAGGTAAGGTTAGTGAGGTCCAGGATTTCTCTCAATTTGAAGAGAGAAAGAGTAAAATTAGTCAAGAGGAAACAGGCCAACCTAGAGGCAGTAAGGGTAAAAGCAGACCAATTCAGGCTGGTGCTTGCAAACAAATATGCAGCTTTAGAACAGGAAGATAAAGACAACATAGAGGTAACGAATGGAACTGTAACTAGGTTGATCTCAGAAGCAGCAATTGAAGTGGGAGGTAAGGCATCAAGGCAACCAGTAGGTAAGCTCTCCCAAGAAACAAAGGACCTAATAAAGAAACGACAAAACATGAAAATGTCCAACTCAAGAGATCAGATAGAATTCGCTGAACTGTCAAAACTGATCAACAAGAAGAAAGTAAGGGATATTCGAAATTATAACGTGGGGAAGATTGAGGAAGCCGTAAAATACGGACGCAGCATTAAATCAGTGAGAAGAAAGCTTGGCATAGGACAAGGCAAGATGTATGCACTGAAAAATAAGCATGGTAATACCATCAGCAATTTCGATGACATAGTATAAGCATCGGAAGAATTCTATACTGACCTGTACAGTGCCCAAAACAGCCAAACTACTTTCATTCGAAATAGTGATGAACCGGATACAGAGGCTCCTTCTATAACTCGCGATGAAGTTAGAAGGGCCGTGAAAGACATTTCCAGGGGAAAAGCTGCTGGAGTGGATGGAATAACAGTCGATTTAATCAAGGATAGAGGAGATATCATAATTGAAAAGCTTGCGACCCTTTATACGCAATGCCTCACAACTTCAAGTGTGCCAGAGAGCTGGAAGAACGCCAAAATTATACTAATCCATAAGAAGGGAGACGTTAAAGAATTGAAGAATTATAGACCCATTAGCTTGCTTTCAGTACTGTATAAAATATTCACCAAGATAATTTCTAATAGAATCAGGGAAACACTTGACTTCAGCCAACCAAGAGAACAGGCTGGCTTCAGGAAGGGATATTCTACGATGGATCATATCCATGCCATCAATCAGGTAATCGAGAAATCTGCGGAATACAATCAACCTCTCTATATGGCTTTCATAGATTATGAAAAGGCATTTGATTCAGTAAAGATACCAGCAGTCATAGAGGCATTGCGTAATCAAGGAGTACAAGAGGCATACGTGAATATCTTAGCAAACATCTACAAGGATTCCACAGCTACCTTGGTTCTCCACAAGAAAAGTAGAAAGTTACCTATCAAGAAAGGGGTCAGGCAAGGAGACACAATCTCTCCAATGCTATTCACTGCATGCCTAGAAATATTCAAGCTCTTAGACTGGGAAAGCTTAGGAGTGAGGATCAACGGTGAATATCTCAGCAACCTCCAATTTGCTGATGACATTGTCCTATTCAGCAACAATGGAGACGAATTACAGCAAATGATTGAGGACCTTAACCGAGAAAGTGTAAGAGTGGGGTTGAAGATTAATATGCAGAAGACAAAGATAATGTTCAATAGCCTGGCAAGGGAACAAGAATTAAGGATCGCCAGTCAGCCTCTAGAGTCTGTAAAGGAGTACGTTTATCTAGGTCAATTACTCACAGGGGACCATGATCACCAGAAAGAAATTTACAGAAGAATAAAATGGGGTTGGAGTGCATACGGCAGGCATTGCCAAATCCTAGCTGGGAGCTTAGCACTGTCGTTGAAAAGAAAAGTGTACAATCATTGCATTCTACCGGTGCTAACATATGGGGCAGAAACTTGGAGGTTAACAAAGAAGCTCGAGAACAAGTTAAGGACCGCACAAAGAGCGATGGAACGAAAAATCTTAGGACTAACGTTAAGAGACAGGAAGAGAGCGGTGTGGATCAGAGAACAAACAGGGATAGCCGATATTCTAGTTGACATTAAGCGGAAGAAATGGAGCTGGGTAGGCCATGTAATGCGTAGGATGGATAACCGGTGGACCATTAGGGTTACAGAATGGATACCAAGAGAAGGGAAGCGCAGTCGAGGTCGGCAGAAAACCAGATGGGATGATGAAGTTAGGAAATTTGCAGGCGCAAGTTGGAATACGCTAGCGCAGGACAGGGCTAATTGGAGATCGCAGGGAGAGGCCTTCGTCCTGCAGTGGACATAAAATAGGCTGATGGTGATGATGATGATGATGATGATACTGTTCTGTGTGTTGTATCGGTGATTTCAATGAATGTATGCACAGTTCGCGTCAATTTGCTGAGCGCTTGTAGTCCCAGCCTTGGGGCGGTATGATCCATTGCTTACGGGGGTACGAGCCATTGCATTCGTCTTACTTGACGGAGGGATATGTTTCTCGTTGGGTAGGCATAGAAATGCTTACGCAATTAAAACAAGTACCACGCCGATTAGCGCAGCTGGTATAATGCGTACCAGCTAGCGTTCAAAACGCGCGTGCCAAAAAATTTGCCGCGTATCTGCGTGCTTCGCTGCAAATGTCGTCGAAAGACGATATTCTGCCGGCCGTACTACATGAGTGCTGGTCTGATCCGCGGCCACCCGTGATGCTGTTCTCGTACCATTTCCGTCCTGGCATGAAGGTTTGTTTGAACAGATTTCATTTTACCGCATTATTTCATCAAGCGGCCATTTATGTTTTGTCCTGCCTCAGACAGCGCTTCCTTTATGTTGAATCGGCCGCATCTGGCTGGCATTGATAAAATTGAGGAGGCGCTGCGTGAGACATGGACGCCATCTGGCAATACATCGGGAAACATGAGCTTGTGCAGAGGGTTTCCTTCCTCCATGGCAGAGGGCGCTCGTCGGCGCGCAGTCGGGGAACGTCGTTCGTCGGCGCGCATAGCATGGCATTTTCAGCGCAGCTTAAGAAAATAGGGTCTTTAGAGTTACGTATCTATGTATTTTCTATTAAAGGAACACACCTCCTAATACTTACCTAGTGATGTTGCGCCTCAGATATGCGTAATATTTACTTTGTGATCGATAACGTTCACAAGTATGAACAGCCGTACCAGTTTAAGTAGTGTGGGCGGTAAGCAAGTGGTCCAACTTTGGCCGGGTGGCTGAATCGGGTGACAGACAGACAGACAGACAGACAGACAGACCAAATTTTCAGCGTTTAAGTTCCCCAAGAAAGACTATCGTCTTTAATACAGGACGCTTTTCGGCTGCAGCGATACGGTGGGGTGCTGCAATGCTTCAATGTTAATCGCACAACGTCGGCAGTCATCCTGAGATGGTTTCTGTCGGATTTTTTTTTTGCATTGGCATTCTTTGGGTACTTCACGGACTTTCCGGGGGCAATGTATCTTTCTTTCTTTCTTTCTTTCTTTCTTTCTAACCGTCTTCCCGCCATCCCTGGTGACTGTGCAGTCTGTGGTCGAAAGGTTAGGCCATCGGGCTGCTGTGCTGAGGGAAGATTCGAAACCAACTGTCCTTCTTCTTCTTTCTGGGGTTTTACTTGCCAAAACCAGTTCTGATTATGAGGCACGCCGTAGAGGAGGGCTCCGGATTAATTTTGACCACCTGGGGTTCTTTCACGTGCACTACAGCGCAAGCACACGGGCGTTTTTGCATTTCGCCTCCATCGAAATGCGGCCGCCGGGGCCGGGATTCAATCCCGCGACCTCGTGCTCAGCACCGCAACGCTGCTGAGCACGAGCAACTGTCCTACCAACTTGGGTGAATGTGTATGTGGCAATGTGTACATATACAGGGTGTCCCAGCTAAAAGTAACCAATGTTCACGGAGTGTGCTAGGGGGACTGAAACCAACTCAGTGATGTTGAAAATCGATTGGACTAGTCTGCATTATTATTGTAGCGATAGCTACATTACGCCAGGCTTCGCGTCGGCGCCCGGCACCGCGGCTTCCGCCGCGGCACCAGGGCAAAACCGACCGCGCCGCCAAACAGAGAGGAAAAAAAGAAGACAATGGTGATACCAAGAAAGAAAAGAAAACAAACTTCTTGCCGAGGCGGGATTCGAAACCGCGTACCCCCGGTTCCAAAGCGAGCGTCGTAACCACTGGGCCATACAGCCTCGCTTATGGAGCATGCATTCATGCGAACCACATGATTGCGTTCAAGCATCGTCGTCTTTGTCGAAAAAAAAGAAAAATAATGATACGTCATCGAGGCGAGGCCCCGCCCCTGCACGGATTTGCTGTGAAAACAGTCGCACCCTCGTCGCAGTCGCCGCGCGGCCATAGCTCCTGCCGTTGGGCGCTCGCTGCGCCCTCTGTATGACGTCACACTCCACGCTCCGCAGCTGTGATAACCGGGAGTATAGAAGGGGAGAGCTCGCGTCGCCGCAGCCGTAGTAGAGGCCGCAGTATGGATGGTGAGAAGTCGGCCAGCCTGAGGGAGGCCAGGGTTCGCCGTAGAAATGAAGAGGAGACAGCGCGCTGAGAGACTCAAGAGGAGCGTGCCGAACGGTTGGCCAAACACCGTTAAAGAGATGCCGCTAGACGGGCTCGCTTAGCCTCTAACGATGAATCTACAGCGCCGACCTCTGATGACGTATGCTGCTCGAGTTCTGCGTCTATGAAGGCAGCCCACCTTGCAGCCCGCCCCGCTTTACCCGTTGGTTGACTACAACGTCTATCCTTTCTTAGTCTAGTGGGAAACCACTAAGTTTAAAAATGTCGCAGTTTCGCCCGAAAGGCGAAGCATCGATTGCGATAGCAAATTAGTAGAGAGCTATTCGGAGTAGCGATAGTTTTATCGGCTGCATAAACTTGGACACATTGGATTACTAACTGAATTAACAATCTTGGTGTCAGCGCGCACAAGCAAACCTGAATAGATCACACTGAATGACCGCAGCCAACGACTGTCAAAACGCTGGCAGCAAGCGCAGGTTCGCGAGGTCTATCGCTTCAACGGAAACTGAGCGGCTAATGCACAGCGCATAGAAAGGTCAGAGCCGTGTGGAGATCATAGACGGTGCGGTAATACCACAAATGAGGCAGTACAGGGTGACATGGGTTGGGCCTCTTTTGAAGTGAGAGACGCACAGTGCAAAATTAGTTTTGAAGAAAGGCTCAAGAACATGGATGAAAATAAATGGGCGGCTAAAGTGCGCAAGTACCTGTGCATGAAAAGCGTGGACACAGAAGGAAGGAAGAGGTCAAGGAAGTTGGCAACCAAGTGCAGGATAATCGAAACTGTAAATAGACAACCAGGAGTCACCAGAAAGAAAGTGAGAGAAATACAGACCGTGAATTGGATGCAAAGAATGGAAACAAAAAGGACAATGGAGATTTACAAGAATGAGAAGAAAGAAATTAGAAGGGAAAATCTGTAGGATAACACAAAGGTCAGTGCCTTGCTATTTGAGGCTCGAGCCGGTTGCCTAAGTACCAAAACTTACCGGAGCAAATATTCGGAACTAGATGAGGCATGTGTATGCTGCAGTAAAGATCCAGAGACAACTCAGCACATCCTAATGGAATGCGACGGTATCCACCCAGCGAGAACCGTAGGTGAAGTGTAACTCCCAGAAGCGCTTGGGTTTAAAGTGGAAGGAAACATCAACATCATCATCATAATCAAAGCGCGATTGAGGAGTCCAGCTGCTGTACACGCCGCATACATAACTCGTTTCGACGGTGACAATACGTTGCGTCGCTACATTGATAAAAAGCTAACACATTACCGTCGACAGTTATCGTTAGGTGGGTTCTGCTGAATTTTTTTTCGTTCCCGTTTATCGCGCGATATTTCTATTTCGCTGCGTGCAGTCCTGTTTGTGCGTTTCGTTTCATTTCTTAGTTGGAACGAATTTCGTTGGAGCGCTCGATTACTATGCTGTAACTTCGACAGAATGGCACTCCCTCTGGCTACAGAACAAAATATATGCAGCATGACACCCGCTGCAGTCTTAAATCTAGCTTCCATATTTTGCGCTACGAAATGGGCTTACCGATGATTTGTGGCGCCATGTCGAAAATATGTCGAAAGTTAATTACGTTGTGGCGGCTGCATACGTGTTCGTAAAACGAATAAATGTTGGGAGACCCATTAGATAAGTACCAATACTAACTAATACTAACTCGCTGAAGCGATCCATGCTGATAAAGGCTTGTTTCAACTTCCCGTATGTTCCCAGCCTGAAGTATCAGGTGAATCTGCGTAGCCATGGCAATAAGTTGACGGCCGTCACCCGGACGGAGAGCACTATGATAGCGTCCACCAGTTCGTCGATCCCCGCAGGGGTGTCTGCGCAAGCAGGCGTTTGGTGTGTTGCGATACCACGGACCCGAGCACATGGGGGTTGTACCTTCCTGCGTCTAACCGTGCGCGGCTTAGCCGTGCCCGGGGAAAGGGGATCCTGGAGGTTGAGCCGATGCCGGGTGTTTGGATCTTTACGGCCCCTCGGCGGAGGCAACACACCTCTTTGGCCTCGGCTTCACGTAGACGGTACCCCCGGACTGACCCACCTGGGGGAAATCGGTATTTGCCTTTTCTTAGTCTCTCCCTACAACCTTCGTCTTTCTCTCTCACTTTACATCTCTCCTTTCTTCTCTTCACTTCATTTTACTTCCAATCTTCCAGGCAGCAATGGTTAACCTGGTGTAGTTTATCCAACCTTGGGTCTATTAGATTAGGTTTTATAGTAGCTATGTACAGTTGGCGTCTTCGTTGCCTTCGGGTTTCGTAGCGTCCCCTTGGTGGGCTCGATGGTGGGCGGCTGGCATAACTACCGAAATCATAGTTACCTTTATGGAGTTTTCGTCGTTCCCCCAACTCCCTGATCGCCCTCATAAAGCAGGGCGCACCGAAGAAGTTTTCAAGTTTTTTGGCCACCAAGTAGATAACGTTCCACGATTTCACGTGATACACTCTGAGAAAACAGAAGTCAGCGAGAATCATCTCACCTTTCCTGATTGCGAAATCACTGACGGAAGCTTTTGGCCCAGGTTACAAAGTCTCCAAGTTGGCAAGTGGTGATCTACTTCTCGAACTCCGTGATAAAATGCAATATGAAAAGTTACTTAATCTTGTGTCTTTCGGGGCCATTCCAGTGAGTGTCGCCCCACACTGTTCTATGAACACCATTCGTGGTGTCATCTCCGATGATGATCTAATGGAGCTAACCGAGACTGAACTTTTGGAGGGATGGAGTGGCCAGAATGTCATCAATGTGAAAAGAATTAAGATGAGGCGTGATGGTAAAGAGATTAAAACCAAGCATCTAATCCTAACATTCGGCTCAAGTGTGCTTCGCGAGACTATCGAGCTATGTAAAGATCCGAGTCAGGCCCTATATCCCGAATCCTCTCCGCTGCTTCAAATGCCAGAGGTTTGACCACAGTTCTCAGAACTGCCGAGGCCGAATAACCTGTGCCAAATGTGCCGATGAACATCCGTCTGAATCTTGTGAGAACGCGCCACACTGTGTGAATTGTGATGGGGAGCACGCCGCGTACTCGCGGTCCTGTCCATCTTGGAAGAAGGAGAAAGAGATTGTAACGATTAAAGTCAAAGAGCACATATCATTCAAAGAAGCGCGAAGGCGGGTGACCTACCTGCCGAAGAATAGCTTTGCCGAAGTAGCGCATCAGGGGGCCGCTCCGCAACGGCCTCCGGTGGCTGTCCGGCCCACACACAGTGAGCCGGTGGTGACGCCATCCGCTCCCTCGGCGGCGGCTACAGCTAGCGCTGCGCCGCCATCCCAGAAGAACACATGACCTCCGGGCTGGTGGCCTCAAGGGTCTAGTCCCTTAAGACGAGGCCTCCACGTCCAACACAGCGCTTGCAAGAGCGCGTGTCCAGCGCCTTGCAAGAGGCGATGGACCCAACAACTACCCAGACGGCGCCATCAGCGCCTAGGGAGTAAAGCTTTAGTAGGGAGCGGCGAGATTCTCGCGATCGCTCCAGAAAAGAAAAATCCCGCATCACAGGGCCCAACAAAGGCTCTGTGAGCTGATTTGCATTCCCTGAACACACAGCACACACTCCTCTTCAATATGAACACGCAAATATTACAATGGAACGTTAGGGGTCTCCTTCATAACCTTGATGATGTCAAAGAGCTCCTTCTTAAATATAGTCCGATGGTTCTGTGTGTCCAGGAGACGCATCTCAAAGCAGAAAACACAAACTTTTTAAGGCAGTATGCCATTTTTCGCATGGACCGCGACGACGCTACCGCCTCGTCGGGCGGTGTCGCTATAATAGTCGATAAAGGTGTTGCCTAGCTGTCGGCAATTAAACCTCTGAACTTCCCTTGAGGCAGTTGCTGTCCGAGCCGTACTGTTTGGTAAACTAGTCACAATTAGTTCGACTTACGTCCCTCCTTGTTATCAACTTTCCAAGACACAGTTTCAAAACTTCATTGATGAAGTTCCTCCGCCATGCATTGTTGTTGGTGATGTGTACGCTCATAGCCCCTTATGGGGCGACTCTCGTTTCGATGCGCGAGGATGCCTTATAGAAAATTTTCTGTTTTCTTCAGGCGCATCTATATTTAACAAGACAGCGCCAACTAATTACAGCGTTACACATAACACATACTCAGACATTGACTTAAGTACAGTATCGAGTACTCTATTTCCGTATCTAGAGTGGTCTGTTCTCAGGAACCCCTTTGGGAGCGACCATTTCCCAATTATGCTAACCTTAACGAAACGAGATACACATGCTTGCCCCATTTCCCCGATGGAACATGGACTCGGCCAACTGGGAACTGTTCCGAGAGCTTACGTATTTAGGCGGAGATGAAATTGGTGTTTTTAATGTAGAAGACGCTGTTGCATACCTAACAGGTTTCATTATTGGCGCTGCAGCTAAATGCATAAGGAAACTAGCGGATTAGCTAATAAGCGTCGTATCCCATGGTGGAACGACGAATGTCGGAAAGCGCGAAAAAATCAAAACAAAGCTTGGAGACTGCTTCGCAATTCTCCAACCGCTGAAAACCTCATTAATTTCAAACAGATCAAATCACAAGGCAGGAGAACACGTCGACGTGCAAAGAGGGAAAGTTGGGATAGGTATATCTCCAGTATAAATTCGTACACCGATGAAAGAAAAGTCTGGAATCGGGTAAATAAACTAACAGGTCGGGAGTCACATCCCCTACCCTTAGTAAGTACACAAGGTGATAGCCTGGCAGATCAGGCGTATTGTCTAGGCGAACATTTTGAGTACGTCTCAAGTACATCGCACTATACCAAAACATTCCTGAGATTCAAAGAACGCGAAGAGCGGCGACCCCTAAATCGCAAAAGCTCATCGAGTGAGGCCTACAATTGCCCATTTACTTGCAAACAAGCATCTCTCGCTTGTTGCAACAACTCGGCGCAAGGTGGCGATCGTATCTTGTACGAAATGATTAGGTACTTACACCCCGAAACACTGAAAACACTCTTGTCTCTTTTCAATACCATGTGGGCGGATAGGTATATCCCGTCCTCGTGGAAGGAAGATGTAGTCATCCCCATACTTAAACAAGGCAAGACCCATCCTTAGCCAGCAGCTACAGGCCAATAGCTCTAACAAGCTGCCTGTGCAAGCTGTATGAAAAAATGATAAACTGGCGCCTAATATGCTTCCTAGAAAATAAAAAAATACTGGACACCTTCCAGTGTGGGTTTCGAGAAAGTATGTCTGCAACAGACCACCTTGTCCGCATTGAGGCATACGTTAGAGATGCTTTCATACATAAGCAGTTCTGTCTGTCTGTATTCCTAGACCTAGAGAAAGCTTACGACACCACATGGCGCTTTGGAATTCTCCGAGATCTTTCGGCGATGGGTGTTCGTGGCAATATGCTAAACACAATCGAAAGTTACCTCACTAATCGCACATTTCGCGTAAGGGTGGGCAGAGCTTTGTCTAGGCCATTCACACAAGAAGCTGGTGTGCCGCAGGGGGGTGGGCTTAGCTGCACACTATTTATTGTAAAAATGAATTCCCTGCGTACAGTCATCCCACGCACAATGTTTTATTCTGTTTATGTCGACGATGTGCAGATAGCATTTAAGTCATGTAATATTGCCATCTGCGAACGACAAGTGCAGCTGGGAATAAACAGATTGTCCAAATGAGCAGATGAAAATGGTTTCAAAGGGAGTTCACAGAAGAGCACTTGCGTACTCTTTACAAACAAGACAGGCGTAACGCCAGTGCCAAGTTTTGAAATCAAAGGAGATGCGCTCTCTGTGAGCAGCGAGCATAAGTTTGTAGGAATAATTTTAGATTATAAACTCACCTGTATTCCTCATCTTAAGCATCTGAGGGCAAAATGTTTGAAGACAAACAACCTTTTAGAACTTCTGTCGTGCACAACGTGGGGCAGTGATCGAAAGTGTTTGCTTAAATTGTAAACCAGTCTTGTCCTCTCACGCCTTGATTATGGGTCTATAATTTATATTTCTGCAACGCCAAGTGCAATAGAAATACTAGACCCCGTTCACCATCTGGGTATCCGTCTCGTGACCGGTGTTTTCAGAACAAGTCCTATCCAGAGTCTATATGTAGAGTCAAATCAGTGGTCACTTCATCTCCAGCGATCATATAGCAGTTTTACATATTATCTGAAAATACACGCGAACATTGACCATCCTTATTCAACTATAAATGACGTGACCGCTGCCACTTTTCTATAATCGACTCGCAGCGAGAAAGCCGTTCTCTTTGCGTGTGAGGAACCTCAGTGAGGAAATGGGTGTCCCACTTCTTGAACATTGTCCTATGGCTCCAACGAAACAGTTACCCCCATGGTAGTGGCATGTCATAGATTGCGATACATCGTTTGTAGAGGTCACGAAACACGCACCAGAGGCACACATTGAAATGCATTTCCTAGAGATTCAATCCAAGTACTCGTGCACAGAGTTTTAAACAGACGCTTCTAGGTCACATGACGGGGTGTCGTATCTCGGAATCCGGTGTACTCCACCCGGAAGGAAGTATCTTTACGGCTGAGGCCTATGCACTATTGTCGGCTGTGAATCATTTAAGGAAACCAAAACTTCAAAAAGCAATTATATTAACACGAAAGTGTTTTATGCCGGGGTCCACCAAGACTTCACTGACGTATTTCCGTCACGGAAATACGTCAGCTTACAATGTACACGAACATAATACAAAGAAAGAAACCAGAAGAAAAAGTTCCACAAACATGCAAAATTTGGAAATCGAACCCACGACCTCTCGGTCCGCGACGATAGATCGCCGAGCGTTTAACCCATTGCGCCACAAACGCATTTGCAGAGAGCTACACAGACGCGCCTTATATATCTAACACTCCTCCGTGTACCCGCGCTCTTGCTCGGGGCGGTGCCGCCGCCTACGAGCAGAAAAGAGAAGTACTGCATTATGACACTAACGCGCACCGACAGTGAACGCTTCGGTGGTCTCAGCACTACGACGCCTCGATGCCAGCATTCGAAGGGACGCTGGCATCAAGAAGCACTACCAACGCCACCTAGGTGGCGTTCACCGTACTCAGCACAGCGGAGCGTGGCCTCCGCAATTAGCTCTGAAAATGTTTCTGAAGTTGATCGCGGAGGCTGCAATTACGACGCGCTGTACGCGCTGATTTGACTCGGTGACGATTCAGTTACGTGCTTTGTCTTGCGCGTTGTATTAGTGTGTCAGTTACGTGCTTCGTCTTTCGCGTTGTGCTAGCGTGTGCAGCGTAGTGCAGCTTCCATATGCACGACGGTTGCTCATGGTCATCGACGTTGGTAGTCGTGATGGAGGAGACGTGCCACCAGGCGTCAGCGTGGGTGCATCAACGCCTAAGGGCGCTTTAGCCACAAAACACCAATAGACATTATATATCAATGTGCAATAAACATTACACTACTTCTGTGAAGACACGTTTCACTTTCGTGTTCTATACCGATTCCTATATAAGAGGGATCAACCACATTTTTTACAGACTCCCTAAGCGTCGTAAAGGCCCTGATGTCACTCTGCAAACACAAAAATCCTGTACTCACTGAGCTCTATTCCATTCTATGCAGAGGTTAAATACCACAGGGAGAAAATAAAAGAAATAAAAAAGACAACGGACGTGAGCACAGGCACCGCACCACAAAGTTTGTGAACTGGCGTCAGCGCGAGTGGTAGGGCTTCATCCTGGAGACGTGAACAATGTCGGAGGAGCGTGGTCTACGTGATTGGTGCGATGATTCTGATGGGACAACTTCGTAGTCGACTTGACTTACGCGATGAAGAGCTATGTAGGGCCCAAAGTAACGGCGCAATAATTTTTCTGAGCGGCCTCGCAGACGTATAGGGGTCCAAATCCACACGAGATCTCCTGGCTTGTATGTTACGACTCGGTGGCGTATGTTGTATCGACGAGCGTCTTCACTTTGCCGAGATAGAATTCGTTGCCGTGCAAGCTGCCGCGCTGCTTCAGCACGCTGAACAAAAGCGTCTGTATCTGGGGCGGTTGTATGAGACGGAGTTGGCAGAAGCATCACGTCGAGCATAGTGACGACGTCGCGTCCGTAGACCAGACGAAAAGGAGGAAACCCGGTGGTTTCTTGAAGCGCAGTGTTATACGCAAATGTCACATACGGGAGCAGTTCGTCCCAATTCTTGTGATCCGTGGCGACATACATGGAAAGCATATCTGCAATCGTTTTGTTGAGACGCTCAGTTAACCCATTGGTCTGTGGGTGATACGCAGTTGCCGTACGGTGCGTTGTACCACTCAGCTGCAGAATATCTCTGACCAACTGCGCGGTGAAGGCCGTACCACGGTCTGTGATGACGACAGCTGGAGCACCATGTCGCAGGACGATATTTTTGACGAAGAAGTTGGCCACATCCGAAGCAATATATAGCTCGTTGAACGGCTTGGGTGTCGCAATATCGTGAAGGCCCTGATGTCACTCTGCAAACACAAAAATCCTGTACTCACTGAGCTCTATTCCATTCTATGCAGAGGTTAAATACCACAGGGAGAAAAAAATGTCACAGTTTCGCCTAAGGGCGAAGCAATGAATGCGATAGCAACACAGCAATGTCATACGAAGTAAGGTGAGCGGCTTTGGTAGCAATATGAATTGTAGTAAACATGAGCTGATTAAGTAAGCAGGTGTGCTGCGGCGTAAGTAGACCGACATGAAGAGAGACTCGATGACCACGAGAAGGCGCGTGTGAAACGGTGGTGTTGATGAGAAGCGCTTCCCGTGGGCAGCGCGTGCGAAGGGACACACCTGTAGCGCTGCACTGCCGATCCGGGCAGCATTGCATGTATAGCGTGCGTTGGAAAATGTGGCCCGACTATTACGAACTGAATGAACAAGCGTGTTGTGAGCGCGCACAAACACGAAGAGATCACACTGAATGACAGCAGACAACGACTGTCAAAACGCTGGCAGCAAGCATACGCCGCAGCGGGCGGAGGTACGTGCAGTCTATCGCTTCAACGGAAACTGAGCGGCGAATGCACGGCGCATAAAGGTCAGAGCCGTGTGGAGATAAGAGACGGTGCGAGTGAGCGACGAGCGCGGTTGTTGGCAGAGAAGTGCGCCCCCCCCCCCCCCCCCCTTGCTACCTCCGGCGCTGGCTTCCTGCTTCCTTGCTTGCGCGTGGGAGATTGAGTGCGTTCGCTCTCCGTGATAGCGCGCGTCCCCGCAAGCTTCCGCTCGGGCATACGGCGCGCGGCGAAGATTTTATCTATAGGGAACCTCACGGCGACGGCGACGACGACGGCGACGCCGACGGCAGAAATCCGGTTGAAGTGTCCATATAATTGCTATCGCAATAATAAAAGAAATAAAAAAGACAACGGACGTGAGCACAGGCACCGCACCACAAAGTTTGTGAACTGGCGTCAGCGCGAGTGGTAGGGCTTCATCCTGGAGACGTGAACAATGTCGGAGGAGCGTGGTCTACGTGATTGGTGCGATGATCCTGATTGGTCAAGTAATCGGTGGCGACAACAATCCAGCGGTTATCAGCTGAAGACTTGGGAAACGGGCCGAGTAAATCCATCCCGACCTGTTCAAAAGGTGAGCAAGGAGGTCGTACAGGCTGAAGCAGACCGGCTGGTTTTATTGGTGGAACTTTGCGACGTTGGCAATCACGACAAGTTCGGACGTACTGCTTCACGCTTTTTGTGAGTTTTCGCCAGTAGTACTTCTTCTTGATCCTTGCCAGAGTACGCGTGAAACCAAGATGCCCGGACGTGGGTTCGTCGTGGCATGCACGTAAAATGTTCGGTAAAACGCTTATGCATATTATTTCCATAATTCATCACAAGTAACCTTATTGCCTATAGTGCAGTTGTATAGTTTTTTTTATTGCGTTAACATTGTTCTTTCATCTTCACCTGTTACCAATTGTATAATTTATTGGTACTCCTTTTTTGCTACTTCACACAGTCGTTTGGTTTCATTTATCGCGTTATTTATATTGTTAGATATTTGTTCTTTCATGTTTACCCGCTAACAATGTATAATTTCTTTGTACTCCTCTTTCTTTTTTGCTAATTTCCTGTACCCTCCCCTCACGCAATACTCCTTCGGGAGCCTGTGAGGTAACTGAATAAATAAAAAAGTTGTCGCAGTTTCACCTGAAAGGCGAAGCATCAATTGCGATAGCAAACTTGTAGAGAGCTATACGGAGCAAAGATATTAGCTTTATCAGCTGTATAAACTTGGACATGCAGCAGCATCGGCAACACGCAGAACTGTTGTCGACGCCATCGGCGTTTTGCCCGCGTTAGCTCAAAATGCGTGCGGTGTTGGTGACTGTTGCCGGAGCCTCTGATATAAATAGGCACTTGGTGCCGCAGCTAAACGTCGCCTCCCTTCCCTCCCCCTCCCCCACGGCCTCTCGCGCGTCTGAAGAAGACACGTTTGCTCTACATATATGGTGATTGTAAAGGAGAAAACAGACGCCTACTTCTTCAGCCCTTAAGCGAGCACGGCGCAGAACGCGCGTTTGTTCTCCGCCGTGCGTTCACTCCCCGTGAAAGACGCGCCCCTCGCGCCCTTTCACTCGCACATACAGCGTTCGGCGCGCGGCGACTATTATTGCGATAGCAATTATATGGACACTTCAACCGGATTTTTGCCGTCGGCGTCGCCGTCGTCGTCGCCGTCGCCGTCGCCGTGAGGTTCCCTATAGATAAAATCTTCGCCGCGTGCCGTATGCCCGAGCGGAAGCGTGCGGGGACGCGCGCTATCACGGAGAGCGAACGCACTCAATCTCCCACGCGCAAGCAAGGAAGCGGGAAGCCAGCGCCGGAGGGAGCGGGGGGGGGGGGGGGGCGCATTTCCACTCTGCCAACAACCGCGCTCGTCGCTCGCTCGGACCGTCTCTTATCTCCACACGGCTCTGACCTTTATGCGCCGTGCATTCGCCGCTCAGTTTCCGTTGAAGCGATAGACCGCACGTACCTTCGCCCGCTGCGGCGTATATACGCTCGCTGCCAGCGTTTTGACAGTCGTTGTCTGCAGTCGTTCAGTGTGATCTATTCCTGTTTGTTTGTGCGCGCTCACACCACGCTTGTTCATTCAGTTAGTAATAGTCGGGTCACATTTTCCAACGCACGCTACACATGCAATGCTGCCCGGATCCGCAGTGCAGCACTACAGGTGTGTCCCTTCGCACGCGCTGCCCACGGGAAGCGCTTCTCATCAACACCACCGTTTCACACGCGCCTTCTCGTGGTCATCGAGGCTCTCTTCATGTCGGTCTACTTACGCCGCAGCACACCTGCTTACTTAATCAGCTCACGTTTACTACAATGCATATTGCTACCAAGCCATTGCTGTGTTGCTATCGCATTCATTGCTTCGCCCTTAGGGCGAAACTGTGACATTTTCTTCTCCAAATGACGTCATACGGAACCTCACGGCGACGGCGACGCCGACGGCAGAAATCTGCTTTTGACTGTCCATATAATTGCTATCGCAATAATAAATAAAAATGTCGTCGCGGAGAGAAGCGGGAACAACGAGTAGAAAAACGGTTTCCGTGGGATGAAAGTTCCGCTTGTAGAGGATGTCGCTGCGTAGGCAGAAAGAGGACACGTGACGCGCGAACTGCCGCGGGGGTTGTTGGCGGCGTCGTTCAAGGTATTCAATCAGGGGTTGCAGCTCTGAATCCTGGCGTTGCTGTTGAGCTAGGTTTGGAGATGGAAGACTACAAAGAAAACCGCAGTCCTCGTCAGTATCTGTTGGTGCGGGTTCGACGGGGTCGCGGGAGAGACAATCGGCGTCGGTGTGTTTCTGACCAGACTTATAGACAATTGTCATGTCAAATTCCTGTAGCCGAAGGCTCCATCTTGCGAGACGTCCCGAAGGATCCTTGAGATTCGCCAGCCAACAGAGAGAGTGGTGATCGCTGACGACTCGGAAGGCGCGTCCGTACAAGTATGGCCAGAACTTCTGGAGCCCACACGACCGCCAGACATTCTTTTTCAGTTGCTGAGTAGTTTTTTTCAGCAGCAGACAACGTGCGGCTGGCATAGGCAATAACGCGCTCAACACCTGCTTGAAATTGTACGAGTGTGGCTCCGAGACCAACGTTGCTAGCATCAGTATGCACTTCTGTGTCGGCCTCTGTGTCAAAGTGCCCAAGGATCGGTGGTGTCTGTAGACGTCGCTGAAGGTCGTGGAAAGCGTCGGATTGAGCCGGGCCCCAAATAAATGTCACGTCGTTCTTGATGAGTCGTTGCAAAGGTTCGGCAATCTCAGAAAAATTTGGCACGAAACGGCGGTAATAAGCACAAAGCCCTAGAAATCGGCGTACATCGTGCTTTGTGTTCGGTATCGGGAACGAACCAACTGCCGTGGCTTTGTCAGGGTCAGGGCGAATACCGGTGTTGCTGACAATATGACTCAGAAATTTAAGCTCCTCGTATTCGAAGTGACATTTTTCGGGCTTCAGAGACAGGCCGGCGGTGCGGATGGCCTGAAGAACAGCCTCAAGCCTCTCGATGTGCTGCTCAAACGTGGTTGAAAAAATAACTACATCGTGTAAGTAGACTAAACACGAGTGCCACTTGAGGTCAGATAAAACTGTGTCCATCATGCGTTGAAATGTGGCCGGAGCCGAGCACAGTTCAAAAGGGAGGACCTTAAATTCATAGAGGCCGTCCGGTGTTATAAACGCCGTTTTCTCCCGGTCCCGTTCGTCAACTTCAATCTGCCAGTACCCGCTACGTAGATCCATTGAAGAAAAGTAACGGGCATGCCGCAGACGATCCAAGGAGTCGTCAATCCGAGGAAGTGGATAAACGTCCTTTTTCGTGATCTTGTTCAGTTTGCGATAATCTACACAGAATCGTAGTGAACCGTCTTTCTTCTTAACTAATACAACAGGTGATGCCCAAGGACTTGTCGATGGTTGAATGACATCGTCATCCAGCATTTGCTTAACTTGATGACGAATAGCATCCTGTTCTCTCTGTGACACGCGGTAAGCGTGTTGGCGAACAGGTTGGACGGTTGGTTCAGTGATGATTCTGTGCTTGGTTAGAGGAGTCTGCTTGACCTTCGAGGTGGTGGCAAAACAGTCGTTAAATGATGATAGTAGGCTGAGAAGCCTCTCCTGTTGGGGTTGTTCCAGCTGTGGATTGACGTTGATGTGGCTGGTCAAGTCCACATCGCTGTTTTCCTGCATCGAGATTGTCGTTACCGAAGCACATGCGTTGGACTCGTCCACTGTTTCAAAGTAGGCAATGGTGGTATGCTTCGCAAAGTGCTTGTATTCGCCGCTGAACTTAGTAACTAGGATCGTGGTTTGCCTATTTTGGAGCTCTACGAGACCTCGTGCGACGCCGACTTCTCGATCCAGCAAAATGGTGAGGTTACCTTCGGCGATGCCCATATCTGGGTGGTCTTGAGGGCACTCAACAAGGACGAAGATGCTACTTCGAGGCGGTAACGTTACGCAGTCATCAACCACGCGTAAAGCCGCGCGATGATGTTCATCCTTAACATCAGAATCCGAAGAAACATTGTTCGAAAAAGTCACGAACAAGTCACGCAGATTAATGATCGCCCCATATTCCTGAAGAAAATCCATGCCCAATATAACCAGTCGAGAACACTTGGGCAGCACAAGGAAAGACGATACGAAGGTCGAAGTATAAATTGTAAGTCTGGTGGTGCATCGTCCAATGGGTGACACGAGGTGTCCTCCAGCCGTGACCAGATGTGGGCCGTCCCACGCTGTCAGCACTTTGCGTAACCGATTGGCCAGCGAGGCACACATAACCGAGTAATCAGCTCCCGTCTCGACAAGTACAGCCACCGGATAATAGTCGACGGAAACAGTAATAACAGCAGAAGCTCTTTTGGCGGTTTCGAAGGAAGGCGTCAGCGGTACGTCGCGAGGGGGTGACGTCGGCGGAGGATATTTCACGGTTCGCATGACAGCGGCCTCACCCCCGGAGGTCGCCGTTTTCATTTTCCCTGGCGCGGGCTTCCGCCGGTGACTCCAGTGGAATCAAAGGCGGGTCGAGCGCGGTTTGGTGATGTGTGCCGACGAGGTGACGGCGACTGCGACTGTCTTCGCTGAGGGACAGGAGGAAGACGGTTGCTTTCCAAGTACTCCTCGATTTACTGTGGGCGTTCGCCATAGCGCGGGCAACGGGCGTCCGGATGGTATCCCCGCAAACCAATCCGTCGGTAATGGCAGTCGCGATAGAAGTGTCCAGCCTCCCCACAGTGATAACACAACGGACTGTTGTCGGGAGCGCGCCATACCGTTGACTTCCGCGGACCAGGACGAAAGTCTGATTGGAGAGTCGTGCGGTGGCTTGGGCTTGGGAAGCGTCGAGGAGGCCCTGTAGGTGGATGCGGGAAACGGGCCGTCGACGGCGTAGAAACCCGAAGAGGATCGGCGTACGAGAGCGTGGGAGGTTCGGTTCGCGTTGGTGGCGAGGGATCAACCACCTGCCTGATTTACTCCCGAATGACGTCCGTAAGAGCCGCGGCACTCGGAGGTGCCGATGCATAATACTTCTCGAGTTCTTCTCGAACAACCTGCCGTATTAGTTCGGTAAGGGGCTCCCTGTCATCCCTTGCAGGTACAAGCGAGCATGCCGCAGTCATGGTGGTCTGGCGTTCATACTGCGATAGCCCCTGCCGAAGCATGCGCTCCATGACTGTTGCCTCACGGACGAACTGAGACACCGTTGTAGGAGGATTGCGCACGAGGCCCGCGAAAAGCTGTTCTTTTACGCCTCGCATTAACATGTGCACCTTCTTGTCTTCTGGCATTGGTGGGTCGGCCCGACGGAACAATCGTGTCATGTCTTCCACGAACATGGCGACGGTTTCGTTCGGCATTTGGAACCTGGAAGATAGTGCCTGTTCGGCTCTTTCTTTCCTTTCGGGGGTACTGAAGGCGTCACGAAGCAGGCGGTAAAACTCCTGCCAGCTGGTAAACGAAGCTTCGTGGTTCTCGTACCATACCCTTGCCGCGTCTAAAAGGGAAAAGTAGACGTTCTTCAACTTACAGCGATCATCCCAGTCATTAAAGGTGGCGACCCGGTCGAAATGGTCTAACCAGTCTTCTACGCCCTCAAAGGCGTCGCCGTGGAACGGGTTAGGCGTGCGAGGCGCATTGACAATGCAAGGTACAGCAGCATTTGGGATCTCCTCGGTTTGGCTTGCGGTTGTTGTTGCCATCTTCCTCGCAGAGTTTGCCAGGGGACTGTACTGCGGTGGAAGACCTTGGAGGCGACGGCTGCTTCGATGGATTTCTGCAGTCTCTGAGGTAATGGCGTAGGTAGCTTCTGGTTCAGGACCAGCAGGCATAGGGCTATGTGTACCCAGCACCTCCACCAGTTTGTCGCGAGAGTAAAAGGCAGGCAGTCAGTACCGAGCGAACGGCTGTTTACTGTTTTGGCCGCAGCAGCCAACAACACTTCTTCGTCCTCGTTCTCTAGTGTTACTAACGCGTGGCAATATACATCAAACCAGCATGTCATTATATGCTGGGTGCCGGGCTATAGAGGCATTGAGGGTAATGTGCGAGCAGACCAAATGGTCACATCAGCTACATATCGCACGCTACTAGTTATACAGTAGCTGTTACTGCTACACATTTGAAACCTTTCTTGCGAAAGAAACTGCGAAGCCACTGGCAACGCTTGTGGGACGCTGAAACAAATAATAAACAGCACTTGATTAAACCACAGTTAGGTTGCTGGCCCCCCGTAACGAAAACACGACGAACTAATGTCCTGTTCTGTCGTCTCAAAATAGGACATACATATGACACCCACAATTTTTTTCTTACTGGTGATGAACCACCAACCTGTGGTAGATGTGGTGAGAGGCTGACCGTCCTCCACGTCCTTCTGGAGTGTCGGGAAGCGGAAACAGATAGAAAGAAATATTTTCCGCAAGCGTACCGATATGTCCCTCTTCATCCCACTATGTTTCTTCGTGAAGAACCACTGTTTAACACCAAGGCAGTCCTTGGTTTCTTGAATGAATTTGTTTTGCATGTTATTAGCCCGATACATTCGTAGCGCATCCTCTCTCCAGAGGACGCCGCTGTGATAGTAGTTCTGTATAGCACATACCTCCAGGCCCTTGTGTTTCAAGGGCTCTGTTCAGGTCGAAGTGCTTCTTGCCAATTTTTATATCTTACATATTTTGTACATGATATCATTCTTTGGAAATGAATTTTTTATGTTAATAGTACACGTCACTAGTCATTGCCATTATCTCACTGC
Organism: Dermacentor silvarum; assembly: GCF_013339745.2. Classification (NCBI taxonomy): domain Eukaryota; kingdom Metazoa; phylum Arthropoda; class Arachnida; order Ixodida; family Ixodidae; genus Dermacentor; species Dermacentor silvarum. The sequence goes on from NC_051162.1 coordinate 51,717,008, forward strand.
ATGTTGATTTTACGCACTTTACAGCGACTATTTTAGGCCCCTTCACATCTACTTCTCAGAATTCATCACTTCACTGCGAACAAACATTGGCATGGCGCTCTTTGGCCATACCTGGCCCTTGCACCACTAAACCACACACATTCATTCATTGATTCCAGGCAACATTGAGGGGAATGTTGAAAACCGAGCCTTTCTAAATTTTGATCGGGCCCAATGTCGCAGAAAATACGGTGTCGGTGTCGACGTCAACGGCGTCCAATAACGCTATCGCGTTCCATTCTTGAAGGCGAGTTTTCCTTTATGAGTAGGCTTCACTGCAGCCCACAATATGGAAAATCCAGCTTACAAAGTCCAAGCTTACACCGATCCCGTTAAAGTCGGCTTCAGTTTTAAACACAAATGCATTGCTTGGAAGACATTTTTACAGGGCCAATATAAGCCGTCTTATGTCAAAATGTGAAGGCCCTAGTACTTTTTTATATTTCATTAGTTGTTTGCTGTTGCCTCGAGGCGCGCGCGTGTCCAAAATTTGGAAGACGCTTTAGCATTCAAAGATCCCTGAATGCTTGAATGCTTGGCAGCTGAAGCTTTCTGTTTTCAAATGCGAAGCACTTCTTGGCGAACATTTGCCACTTTGACAGTATCTATCTATCTATCTATCTATCTATCTATCTATCTATCTATCTATCTATCTATCTATCTATCTATCTATCTATCTATCTATCTATCTATCTATCTATCTATCTATCTATCTATCTATCTATCTATCTATCTATCTATCTATCTATCTATCTATCTATCTATCTATCTATCTATCCATCCATCCATCCATCCATCCATCCATCCATCTATCTATCTATCTATCTATCTATCTATCTATCTATCTATCTATCTATCTATCTGCCTACGTCTTGGTGCTCTCATGGTCGTTTCGTTAACTTGGTAGGTACCAAAATTACCATACTATGAGAAGAGTGTATGACGAATATAAATGATTGGTAATGACATGAATATCATGGCATGTGTGTCATGTAGGTCATGAAACAGCCGCCTACGGCTTGGTGCTCTCACGGTCGTTTCGTTAACTTGGTGTGTACCAAAATTGACACAGTATGACAAGAGTGTATGACGAACATAAATGATAGGTCATGACATGTGTGTCATGTAGGTCATGAAACAGCCGCCTTCGTCTTGGTGCTCTCATGGTCGTTTCGTTAACTTGGTAGGTACCAAAATTACCCTACTATGAGAAGAGTGCATGGCGAACATAAATGATTGATAATGACATAAATATCATGGCATGTGTGTCATGTATATATAAGTCATGAAAGAGCCGCCTTCGTCTTGGTGTTCTCATAGTCGTTTCGTTAACTTGGTATGTTACTGGAATGGGTTCAGACATGGGTACTAAGTGAAGGAAACACTAAAGGATGATGGTAGAAGTCATAGTTATGAGCATGACTGAGCAAAAATGACCGCGACTCAGCAGAAAATGATTAACACTGTGGGGTTTCGGGCGCTCGCAGTTGTGCGACGCCGTTCCATTGCGTTGCGTTACCGAGACCTCCATGTCCCTCCTCTCTCTGCCTGGACTGGGTGGCAGCGGGTCAAACACTGTAACTCGGCTGTCATCCTGCCCACGGCAAGGTCAACGGGCTTCCCCCATTGGCTGACTTTTGGCAGGATTCGGGCCCTGCTTGCGTGCGCTCCGGGTACGCGGGCGCAAGACGGGGCCCGAGGAGGGACGACATCCAGGCGTTGGAAGGTGCGTACGTGTTTCTCTCTGCCGGCGGCGCCCGCCTTTGTCCGCCGCCGGCCGATGGTTACTTCGGCTCGTCGGGGTCTCGGCCTCGGCGGGCGCGGGCACCCTTCCGTCGTCTCGATGTCCTGAGGCAGCGCCTTCCGATCGCACCCCCATCTGTTCTTCTGTTTCTTTCTGTTTCCATTTTCTCTTCTGTGGGGGTGCGCGGTGGCAGGCGCTGGCCGAAGGATACGCGGCCTCCGCCTGCTGGGTTCTTTGTTTTCTCTGTCGCGGCGCACTGTTAGCGGCCACCGACGACCATTTGGCCATGTTTTGTGTTGCAATTAGACTTAGATTCGGATGTGTTGTGTAAAGTTATGTTGCATCAAACGCCAGCTTAATAAACGTTCTTTGTTCCGTCTCGGAGTGCTCGAAACCGTGGTGGTCGTCCGGCGCGCGCGTTATAAGAGTGTGCGCGCCGTGAGCGTGGCGTAGTGGAGACCACAACACTCAAAAATCACTGAAGTAGGTTCGGACATAGGTACTAATTGAAGGAAACACTAAAGGATGATGGCAGACGTCATAGTCATGAGCATAATAACTCAGCGAAAAAATATAACACTCAAAAACCACTGAAATAACTTCGGACGTGGGTACAAAGTGACGGAAACGCGAAAGCAAGGTGGTAGAAGCAAAAGTCATGACCATGGCTGAGCAAAAATTAGACTCAACGAAAAAAGATTATAACCAAAAAACCAATGGAATGAGTTCCGATGTGGTACTAAGTGAAGGAAAAGGCTAAAGGTTGATCGTCGAAGCCATAGTCATGAGCATGACTAAGGTTTTCGCGTTAAGGTCTCTTAGGCGTAGGTAAAGGGAGTCCTGAGGACTCATGACATGCGTGTCATGTAGGTCATAGAACAACCTCCTACGCCTTACGTCTTGGGGCTCTCATGGTCATTTCGTGAACGCGATGGGCTCCCTGCATACTAATTCGCATAACATCGATTCCCACAGGGCGTGAGATCTGCCAGATTTTAGGGGCGAAGCTCCTTAGGGTGTGGGTCTGTCCCTCCTCTGTAGTAGTAGTCGTCGTAGTAGGTAGCCACGTCTACTTTTATGAGAAAAAAAAAATTCCGAGAGTTGTGGCCGTAGCGGAATCGAACCAGGGACCCCTCGCTTCTGAACGCGTGGCGCTAACCACTACGCCACGAAGCGCAGATGGATAGACGCACCCCGATGGCAATAAATACCCAACATTAACGAAAGACTGCGCGTTTCTAACGCGTTTGTGCTAGCGCGTTACGGCCCGTGCAAGAAGCTGGTGTAAGACGCTGTGGGCCTCCGCCTTACCCCCGTATTCATAAACGCTGATGGCGTCGGCAAACGCGGTGCACGTTCCGGCATGTGTAAACGGCTGCGTAAGACGCTGTGGCCTCTTCCCCTTAGAGTACTGCACGTTTCTAACGCGTTTGTGCTAGCGTCCCCTTAAGCGGGAGATGGTGCAATTATAATGAAGGGCGCTGTTATAAAATAGGAATTACGTCACATATGGCGCGTGTCATTGGTGGAAGTCAATCGTTCGGTTTAGTGCGGCGAGACTGGGCGAATTACACGGAAGATTCACGGTTTACCGATGATTCCCTCCGGAGCTTCGCCCACTCATCATCATTCACCCCGTGGATATGCGGTGTTTTTTTTCTCTCAGTGAGCCATTTGAAGATTTCGCATCAAAATGAATCAGAAGTGATCAAAACGGAGTGCAAGCGGGAGAGAAATGCATCGTAAAGCTTCAGGAAAACCAAGACAGTAAGCTGCTTAAATCTGGACTCAAGCGGAGTAATTATAGCTTCCAGATAAAGCGCATTGCTAGCCACAAAACTTGGCAACTCAAGACTCAGCGCTTGTTTTTCCAGTAGTATTAAATGTCTTAGCTTGCATGCTGCCGATACTGAAAAAAGTACACAGCCGAATTGAAGAATGGAGCGGACGTAAAGTTGTTTCGGGTGTAAATGGTTATTCTCCCTCTTCTTCACCCTAGATGAACCGTTTTACAGTTCCAGCATAGAGAAAGAAAAAAAAGTTAAAGAGTGGACACTGCCATAGACCCCGGCGGCCCAATCGACTCTAGCGCACCTGGTGGTTGGTGAGAGCAACTGGCCTGCGCTTCCCGTTTCGGTTTCACTGGCGCGAATTTTGAATTACTGTGCGCAACCGACGTTTGGCTATGGCGAAAGTTAATGATTTCAGACCACTTTTCTCCGCCCAAATAGCAATGCTATTGTTTGTCGTTTTGATTTAGCGATTCCCTATTTGTTTTAGCTCAAAACTGTGCGTGCGAATTGAGGTCATGACGTAATCTTTATTTCGACTAAGTTATAATAGAAAGATATGCAGGTAATCATAATTCACTACAGCTTTATTCATCGCGCTTTTCTTTTGGAACAAGCGGTCCATCTATATATCAATCAAAGAGACAGAGTACCCGCAATGTTCTTATTCCAAGGCAAGGTAGAGGCTGAGCATATAAAAAGCACAAAATGAGAAGAACATCGCACAGAAATGCAAAGTAGACAACAAATGCATCTAGACTTACAAATAAATTCTAACAAATAGAGTGAGAACACAGACAACAAACACATCGCTAGAGTTGGCAGTAGCCGACAAGCTGGTGAAGAATGACGCACTGGGCAAGTGGGTAAGGATCTATATGGATCTATGGCAAAAACTCAGCGCACAAAGTTGATAAAGAAGGAAGAAGTGACGTATACACAGCAATAAAGTCCCGAGTCATGACTCGGGTTAACAGAAGTAATGCACAGAAAAGAAAAAGCGTACAGAAACCACACGACACAATATATCAGAAAAGCAAAAATACAGTGTGTTGGCTGTTCTTAAGAGCAACTTGCCCAAAATGAGAAAAAAAAGCGAACTTGATGCTTCAACGTTGCCTGTTCGTCCTCGGAAAGGTAGGGCAGCTTGCCCACAATGTGAAAGACAGACTTTATGCTACAACACTTGCAGACCTGTTGCCTCTTCTTATGTGTCGCTCTCATCAAAAACTTAGAGCCCAAGTTACTTGCGTCTGGGCGTTGCTGTGACGCTTCCAAGTTGAAATAGATGGTAGTCATCACTTATCCAAAATTGTGGACCTTAATTGGTGCTACAAAGCGGTATCAGAGGGCTAACAGCCGAAGAAAACCACTTTCGCTCATTATTTTTCAAAAAGGCTGCACACAGTGCATTATCACTGTCATTGTTTTTCACAAAGGCTGTACATAGTGCATTATCACTGTCATTGTTTTTCACAAAGGCTGTACACAGTGCGTTATCACTCATTTTTTTACAAAGGCTGTACATAGTGCCTTATCACTGTCATTGTTGTTCACAAAGGCTGTACATAGTGCATTATCACGGTCATTGTTTTTCACAAAGGCTGTACAGTGCATTGTCACTGTCATCATTTTTTTACAAAGGCTGTACATAGTGCCTTATCACTGTCATTATTTTTCACAAAGGCTGTACACAGTGCGTTAACACTGTCATTATTTTTCACAAAGGCTGTACACAGTGCGCTATGACTCACAAGCTATGATAATAAAGGGGCAGCGTCCGCAACCCCATCAACAGCTGCAGTTTTGGACAATCTTATGAAAAGTTTTGATGGGCGTGGTGAGGAGGTTGACGAGAAGCTAATATACGAAAGGCATGAAAATGTGAACCATGCCCACTTCATACTGTGTTCCTTACCCGCTTGAATACATTTCAACACGCGCTTTTGCTATCGTTATATTACTTGAGCTGGAGAGATAAAGTGCACATAGTGACCGACGACCCACACTAACGTGCAGAGTTCGCCCGCATATGCTACAAAAATACAGAGAGGCTACCAAGCATAATTTCTTTTTAAGGTCATACTCTTCATAGTGGGTAAACAAAAGAATGGACATAACGAAGGAGTGGTTAGTCCCGTTGAACTTGATAGAGGGCCATAATGAGGTCTGATGTAACGAAGTAATGACTATAACAAAGCTATTGCAGGATTCGGTTCAACTTGAATGCTTTTGTGTAAAGCAGCCGCTAATTGCTAAGCTTTGAACTTGTCAAGCTGTATACCTGAAATTGAAGACTGGAACCTAACCCTATCTAAGTTTCGGTTCACAAAACGCACATGCCAACATAAACGAACCCGGCAAAACATTTTCAGAAACTTCTCGCGACACCCAGCAGAGCAGAAATGAAAATCGCCAACACTTGAGAGATGGTGATACAAAACATCAGACACTTTCAGGTGATGTGCAGTGGCCTCAATAATGGCAAGAAAGTGACATTCAAGTTGTTGTACGTATTCAAAAGCTGCTTCCGATGGCACAGTTAGATTTCCGAAAAGTTTGCTGGGGACGTGGTATGCTTTGAGCATTGTGAATACTGATGGGTCCCCTTTAGTGTCTCGCTGTCGTCTATCAATCAATATCTGTGGGCAACTGCAAGTATCACGTGCATTCCGAAGAAAGTATTTGATGAGAAAACCAGCTACATAATATGTAGCGGAGTCATCAATAATATGGGAGTGAATGTTGGTCGCAAGTTCAGAGAGATCGTCTAGAGCGGGAAAGTCGTCAGGCTGTGGCTGTGCACACTCCTCATTATCCACAAGAGACGCACTAGCGAGGGAGAATGGCGAGAGCTCCTGAAGGAGGTCACATTCATCATCCTCGACATTTCCGTATTCTGACAGTTTGAAGAGTTTTCTTATGCAGATGTGCTTCAGGCCACAAATAAATTGTGCTACATTGGGGTTGGTGTTGCAACCTTGCTTTTGCCTTATGTGGCCAAATATGTTCTCCAGAGGATCCTGTTGAAGTCTGCGTGTTAGCAGGTATTCAAAATTGTAATTTTTGGAGAGGTCGTCCCACAGTTGACAAATAGCCTGAATTGTGATTTGCCAACCAACGACGGTTTGTGGTTGACGTCTGCCATCAAACGTCCATGATGCAATCCAGGGAGGCTGGCCTCGAAGGAAGTCAATCAGCTCTGAATCCTCTTTCACGATTGCATGCCGGAGCTTTTGCGAAGTTTTCTTTTTACTCGAGCTGTTCAAGGCATCGAAAATCCTGTCCATACGATCACAAAATTGTGCTGTAGTGATGGCCGAGGCAGGCAGCACTTTCGCATACACCAATGCCGTGATAGCAATCGAAACTGATGCACTGAGGACCTGCGTTGCTCTGCTGACCTTCATATTAGAAAAAGGTTTCTGATGAATGTGCCTTTCAGTCAACTTTGGAGCCAATCGCAACCGCAACTCATGTGAGGATTGGTAAAGGCTTACAATGTGGGACCAGTCAACGATGTCATCCCCAATATATAACTTGTGTGCTTGCACATTATTGCGCGTTGTTTTAATTAAATGTGGAACATCAAAGATGAAATATACCCGCTCACCATTAACTTAAAAAAAAGGCTTTGCTACAGTCACTCTTAGTTGGTTAGCGAGACTTACATTTGAACTGCCCTGGTCACAAATGACTGCTTTCACTGCAATGTTAATGCTCCTAAGCTCCACAATGAGTGACACCAGCAGGTTATGCATAACAGATGATGGTGTTGATGTGTGCCCTATAGTAAAAGCAACCGGTTGAACCCACTTTTTCGAAACACCAACAAGAAGAACTACCATTGCTCGATCAGCAATGGTTGAAGTGCGATCAGTGCCATCATCTGTAAAACCCTGGACAATGTCCCGTGCAGCATCATAACACAAATTCTTTTTGAGTGCTATTTCATCGAAAACTAAAGCACACACTCGGTTCCGTTCATTCCAAGCTTGAGTATTTGTTGCAATGGAAGAAATGATTCCTGGAATTGTGCCTGGAGTCATCTTTACATTGGCTAGCCACCTCCTTAATGAACGCCGGGAGGGCAAAGAAAAATATGGAGCCAGAAATCGGTATGCTCGCGGACCACGGAACTTTAAGTGAAGAGCAAATTTCTTGAACCACACGGGAAACCGCTTGCCCTTGCCTTTGGGCCTCAAGCGAACATGTGCAGAAAGAAGTTTAAAAACCTCCTCGGTGACGTGCGGTCGGATAATGCCAAGGGCCTTTGAAGTCGATGACGGTGCTCGGTGAGGCTGCCTCAGCAGTCTTTTGATAGTTTTCCGCTGTGCTGCTACTTTGGCTTGCAGACGTCGAATGGTTTGCTTGTATTTCTTTGATGGAGACCTTGCAGCTGGCACACAGGAAAGCACTGCAATAAACAAAAATTGATTTAAAAGCGAACAGCAACTAATCCCGTACGAGCGCTTTCTTCGCTTCTTTTTTACCCAAGGTGCCCAACTTTCTGTGGTGCAAAGTTTTCGATTCCACAAATTGAAAAAAGAAAAACATTAACAATGGCACCCTAATAATGAAAATCACTGAGAGCCCACCATGACATTTTATTGGTGCTAGTTTGCTCAGAATGTCCTAAACATAAAATTGCACATTGAAAACAGCTGCAATAACAGCATAATCACCATTTGCTGTAGGGCACTCAGGCGTGGAGCTGTTGGAGGACACATCTTCTGGAGAGTCTTGTGAAGCTTGTTCAGTACCTCGGACACTGCTGTCGGAACAATCTTGCGAGCAGCCTGCGGAAGTCTCTATATCAATAGTCTGTTGAAGTGAACATAAGTGTTGAAGCAAACAGTAAACTCACCAGTCAGACATGTTCCCTTTGTGACAACTGAGCGACTGCCCAAGGTTTCCTCCAGCAAGACGCAGTCAGCAGGAACTCCTTCACCAGCTACATGGGAGCTGCCACCTGTAGAGGTTTGGTCAACAGTCAACTCAGTTCGAAAAAAAAAGACAAGTCGACACTGTACACACCCTGCTCCTCGGGGCACTTCAATGTGTGGGAGCCGCTTTTCGAAGCCTCTGCCGCAGACCCTAAAGAAATGAAACAACAACAATTTGTCAGTAAGAGGCTTAAAATAACAAAAACTGAAGCACATCCACACCTTGCAGTGCGGCTTCTGCAGTCATGTCCCAGTCACTACTTGAAGCGATGCTCAGAGAACCAGCATATATGTGTAGTTGGTACAAGTTACAAAGCTTGTAGCACAGGGAAATTTAAACCGCCCTTTCAAACGCATGAATTGGTAGGTGGAAGAAAAGAGAATGCATCAACAGAGAAACAAGCAATTTGTGGTTTGTGGAATTATCGACAGTGCCAGCTTTCTTTGATACGAGGTATATGTGTACATGTGCATGAAGGCTTCAAGTTAACGTTAAATAGCCCTTCAATGTATTTCAAAACAAGTTGCACAGGTCAATAGCATAAAAGAATGACAGGAATGTAAAGCTGTTAGGAAGGTAATAGCCCACAATTCACAAAATTTAAGACTTTCGAAGTGTTACTTCTACAGCGAGGTTTCTCCATCGGCTACAAATATCTTCCAGGTTAACTGTCACCACTGATTCAAAAGAAGTGGCTGCTATCGCAGATAATTGAGTTTCTGTCAATCACTTACATGGTGCAATTGGTTGCACACTGGGAACAGCCATTCTTGTAAGCCTTGTGTGCCCAGGGTCCATGAAACTTTCAGCAGTAAAATGGTCGCTGCAAACCCTGTACGTTGCGTACAATAGGCTGGCCGGCTTACTCAGGAGATCATCTCGTCCGGCATACTGCATCCATGCTGTCATCCTGCATCGGCAATGAACTATCAGCTGAAGGCGCAGTGCAGTGATTTTGTTATTGTTAGCCTCACTGAGCAAGCACGAAAAGTAACCTTGAAGACATGCAAACCATACAAAAGCTTTAGCACACCTGCCGTTCCGGGGTATGCGGAAGAAACTCGTCCCTGGCTTCTTGTGGGTTCTGCCATTGTTCAAGCACCACGAAACACAGCAGTAGCTGCCGTAGCTTGGACCGCCGGACGGCATGGCATCAGCGCGGTCTGAAAATGTCAGTAAATGCACACCAGGATTTATTCGTGGTCCGAGGCTTCGGGAAACGCGTCGTGAAGCATGCGAGGCCCAGCGACCGCTCCTCAACAAGGAGTTTTCGAGTTTTCGAATAGCGAAAGCAAAGCTTGCGGGCGTAGCGTTGCGGGCCTCACTTAAGGGGAGCCCGCGAGCGTACGACGCGTTCGCCGCTACGCCGCAAGCTTTTCGTACGCTATTCGAAAACTCCCTAATGTTTCGCACCGAGCTCAGCGCACAGCACGCGTCGCCTCGGCTTGACGCCGTGCCCCAGTTTGCTATACTAGGGCGAAATCTTGTACGCGTTCTTGTACGCGTTCCACGATGGGACGGAGGCGTTCCGTTCCATCGAGCCGAACGCGATTCTGCATACGTTGCACAATGTTCACGTCTTGCCGCCGCATACAGCCGCAAACTGTTTTTTTAGCAAACCTCGCCGTCCTCACAAGCTCCAGAAAAAGATTACAACTGCGCGAATAAGACACCACGTAAGAAACACAGAAACGCCCACCCACACGAAGCGCAACGCGTGTGGGCGTGTTTGTTTCTTACATGGCGTCTTATTCGCGCAGTTGTAACCTTTTTCTGATTCAATGACCCAACTAGCCCAACAACATGTAATTCCACAAGCTTCGCTTGAAAACGTACCTCACCTGCTGTCTCACACACGAAAACACCGAAGCAGCCGACGTTGACGAAACCTTCCCGCTGTCATGCCTATGGTCATGCCTGGGCTTGTCGCATGCTGGTATGGCGAGTACTCTCGGCGCGAAATCGTAGATGCTGCTTATGGCAGTGCGGCTGAACAAAAATAACCACGTAAGGTGCGTTGAATAAATTGTTTTTATGTATAAATAACATGTCAAATATAGGCGCATAATTATTATTTTGTAAAAAAATATTCTGTTTAATTGATGATAACTTTTTGTTTTTCGCACTTGCGTCCTCTGGCGTTTGGTGAGAGCACTAGTTTGTTACGTGGTCGTGACGTACTTCCTGAGGCCAGATTTCGCGGAATGTCCTCTCTTAACTTTTTTTTCTTTCTCTATGGTTCCAGACTCACAGCGCGAGACGCTTCGTGGTTTCTCGTCTTTATTATCACGTGTTTTTCTTCCGTGTATCTTTTTTCTACCTTCGCCTCTGCGCACCGCTACCGTTTTACGCTGCCGTGGAGGCGAGCGCCATCTGGGTGGCGTTTTCGCAAGTAACCTACCCGAGCGCGCCGCTGTTAAGGTAGAAATGTTGGAAAAGGGTTTGTGTTTGAGTTTTCTCATAACAGAATTATGTTTTCTCGTACATCCAAATTACAAACCGACGCTATCACGTCTGTAGGTTCTAGTTAAGTCGTACTTTACAATTTTTCTGACGTATTTCACATTGAGAAATTAAATTTTTGTTCACTAACGCCTTGCGCCACGTGGAGGGCTTGTATGGTCGGGGTGGATCGGGGTGAATTTCTTCGCCACGGACGCCGATGCCTACGCCGGATATTTTTCGACATGGGGCCCATAACGATGTCGCTTTAAAAGTAAATTGTTGATTGCAGATTCGATCAAGTGATAACTCTTCATCCTTCCGGTCTGCCATGCAGTTGTTGACGACCATGTTTTATTGTCTGATACAGTAGCTCATTGCCATCTAGGTAAAACGGCTAACGAATGGAATCAATGTAACATGGTGTCACTCGAGAACAACGAGGTCACAGCAGTTTGTTTACCAGAAATTTTGCTAAACAAGTTAAACCAAGAATTTAAACATGTATATTGCTATTGTCGCTTTGCTGGCATGCTGCTGGATATGTCTTCGGTCTCATTCGGGCAAAAACGTCAGTCACGCGTTCAATGCCATTTCACTCATAAGCGCCCCTACTACCGGATCACTTTCAATACACTCAGAAAGTTTTGCAAACGAAGAGTCCGATTTCACGCGAGTAACGTTCCAAAACAAGCCGACCGAGGAATGCCAGTTCGACGGCGCGTAACTGCAGCACTCTCTGTAGTGCCTGATGTAGGCCTTATACCTGTCCGGCCATGCGTCAGCGGCATTTCCAAAGTACTTATAGATCCGATGAACGCCTACCTCTCTGACTAACCTGGACCGAGCGATGTACTTAGTGTAGCCTCCATGGTACACTTCGAATGAATAGTATGTAAACAGCCTCGTCTGAAGGGGCAATAATTCTTTGCTAGAGTATCGCATGTTTGTAGGGTATTCAAGGCAGTGGTACCTCATTGGTACCACTAGGCTTCCCAAGGGACGCTTCATTTTGCGCTCCGCTTCCTGGACTATGGCCGGGATGCTGAAATTCGGCAGCGGAACAATGAACTCATCGATGTCGACGTGGACGATGTACTCCATTTTGGACACGGATCTGAACATGCAGTCGTACAGGCTGGGCATCTGGCCGTGCGCTTGGACGTGCTCGTCCTCGACAGTAGTGTTCATAAGGAGCTTGAAGGGGACTAAGGTCAGGTCGACTCCCAAGTGTTGCATCCTGGCAATCAGGAGCTTCAAGTCCGAGGTCATATTCAGGTCGTAAAAGTAGAACGTTCCAACTCCCACGACCCTGTAATGGGCGATGAATTCAACCACCTTCCAGAGGCTCAGAGCACCGAATACAGGCCTAACACACACGGCGCAACACTTCCCCTTGGATGTCTTTGGTGGATGATGCAAGTGGAGCCATCGCAAAGAACTCGCGGTGGCATATTGAGGTGCGACTGCCACTCGAACGTAATGATTTGCTGGATTTGTACCGTTAGGTGACGGGCACAGGATCAAGGCATTCTTGAAGCTTGGCATAGCAAAGGTCCAGACTATTATAATCTGGGCTTTGCGTTGAATTGTCCTGTTGGAAGACCGAATGATGCACACCAGAGGTGGGTGTCGGATGGGAGTTCCGTTAACTCTCGGCTCGTGGCTTCGCACGAGGCTGGTGACTGTGATTGTGTTCGCCTCGTTGGCTGCGACGAATGCGGAGAAGACGTGGATGTGTTTGGTGACGGCGTACCACGACTCGTTCTCCGTCCTAGGAAGTCCATGTGCCGAAAGGCGGAGTGCTTGCGCGAGCTTTTCATCCCACAGTCGGAAGTGGCGCCCCGATTGAGTCTCTCTCTCGCTTGGGCAGACTGTCCCTGCGAGTAGCAAACATCGTGCAGTGACTGAATAAGAAGAGTCGTCTGGATCAGCGAGCCATTGTTGTGTAGTTGCGTGCTAGGTCCTGTGTTACCTGAGATTCTGTACTTGCTGAAGACTACGTTTGCGACTAGTTAGATAGCTGCCACACGGCTATTTAAATTCGGCGCAATAATAAATGTGATATTGGAAAGCAAGAGATAATGTAATGGAGTTCCAAGAAGGTGGCGGAGGGGGGGGGGGGTTGGAGGTTCTGTTCCCTGCACTGTTCAACTGAGAAACACTATGGTATGACTGCCATTAGATACTGTAATAGAATTTCTCGATGACCAGTCAATCTACAAAACTTGACATATTTTCTTTGACAGAATTGGGTATACCTTCGTTCTGTAGTGCCCAGTAGGGACGCCGTTATTACGACCTTTGTTGGTCACTAAATTGTACCAATAAACTTTGATGGAGAGTCGCAACACGGACAACGACATTGCCATGAACCCGGCGAGACATGTGTTTGATTTATTGCCTTGTTTAGGAACATTGCGGGCGACGCGACTGTTGACGAGAAGTAGGTGCATTCCGAAAAGTTTCAATTGGGTCTCCTTTCTATCGAAAATTGAGGTAGTTGCATTAAGTTTGCCAGGACATTTTTCAATTAGTGTGCTAAACTGTCCTGCTCTCCTTTTTTTACTGTTCGATTTCTCGCACCCAGTGGGACATGTTTCGGATAAATGTCGGATCGAGATACCGTTTTGGAAGCTCTCCACGTACTATTCAGGTCCGGCAGCGTGTCGGCTAGTGAAGTTGTCGCACGAGAGGATTTCGGAGGTGGCAAAGTGCTCAGGGGTGCCGCGAACCGCGTCGCGTCTTCTGTCATGTATACTGTGACTTGCAAGACACCAGCACCAAACAGGACCAGTTGTATCAACCGTAACCCTGCATCGTGGGATAACAGTTTCGCAAGTTTTATAGATTTCAGTATATGGAAAACCACATTGAAGGAACATTTTGCGCAAAATGTGAGGAACGACAGGCTTCCGAATTAAAAAAAAAAGAATGATAATACCACCCTGCAGATGCCAGGATGGATGGATGGATGGATGGATGAGGCAAAACCCTTTAAACCGGGCGGTGGCATACGCCACCTAGCCCCAGCGCAGTCAGCAACTGCGCTGGGGGCGCCATCTGTTGACGTTCAATTCAACCACAGCACAGATAAGTATTACTAGGGACCATTTAATGACCGACTACGTTATACTTAGCATGGCATGAAGGAGTCACGAATTGTTAACGTATCGCGTTTATTTTTGCCCTTCGGCGAGTAACTTAAAGAACCAATTGACGGTTTCAACGTAATCTGCTAAACAAAGCTTCATAATGACGGTTTCAATGTAATCTACTAAACAAAGCTTCATAAATGTCGCTGATAGTGCTGCTACGTCGGCCGACATTTCGGCTGGTCACGTGTTTTGTATGCGGCAATAGTATGTACAAAGACTGACCTTATATGCAGCTGTATCATAGAGATGATGCATTTGCGGAGGCGTACAACCTGCTCGAAATAGGAAGCTTTAACACATTTGCGAAGAGAATCTGATGAAGACGGTAAAGTACTTCTCTGGCAAGAAATTCTTAGTGACGCAGAACCGTAGTAGTCTTGCAATAATCGCCAGTTAGACTACTAATTAACCAATGGGTTAAGTAAACTGATAAATATTATGCAAATCTTTTGAATCTATGAAACGCTATAAAATTGCCAATTTCATTGTTCCATCTTTGGCATTGAAGAAATGTATGCGCGCATGTGCTTCTTCCACACCCATTCTTCGCGATGGGACAACAATGTGACAATTGATATCGCAATCTATGAGCACCAGCATTGCTAACTCTATGTTGTAACTATTCATAACTGGAAGCACGCTGAACCTTACTGTGATCGACAATAGTGACACAGAGAGACATCTTACTGTAGATTGTACTCCACCTGCAATCCTACGAGTTTATCATCAATAAAGTCTAACTCAAGACCGTGTAGCTGCTATCATGCACTCAGCTTATGCCAGTGCTTGGCTGTACGCGTCCGGGAATACGATGTCTGACAATCCGAACAAAAGGTCTACTTCCTAAATGTCAGATGAACAACGTTTTATCGTTACTTACATATCGGTCGACAGCGATATCTGTGAAACTTCGTCGGCTCACTGAAGCCAACGGACGAGTGGGACGTCGTGGTCGGAAGAGTCATGCTTCGATCGTGCCAGGACAGGCTCTGTTGATGTTGACGACGCTCGTCACTGAGGACGCTTCTCGGTTGGTGTCAGAAGCTGATCCTTTTGTGTAAGACAGAAGGTAGGCTACTGTGCCATAGATCTGGAAGGACAGAATACAAACTACAAATGACTCGGTGGCAAATTCATGATGATGATGATGATGCCTCAATCAATGGCACAGCCCACTGTGGGGGATAGGCCACGAACCGGGTGGTATTATGATCGGAATTTAAAATAAATTAGTTTAGAAATAAATAAGTAATAAAAATTAAAGGAAAATAAATAAATAATTGAAGATGGGAAACGAACCGATAATAAACGAATTAAGTAGTCTATACTAAGTTAGTCATCCTTGCCTAGATAGGAGTAGTAATATGAATTTAATAATTAATTAAATACAGTAAAGGATAGACGTAAATTCTGAATAATAATAATAATACTAATATAATTGTGATTTTGTGACATTACTTTTTGAATTTGCTAAATCTATAATTTATCGAAGGATAAATAAATCAATCATGGAAAGTTGGGAAAATATTAACAATGCAATCTCTTTGTGTCACAAATAAAATGATAAATTGCTCGGCAAACATTCCCGTGGCTATATCCTAACACCGTGGCTCCAAGTGAAAGTATAACTGAACTGCTTAATTGCGAAGTGGGATTTCTAAACATCGTTGTCGATGATTAGAAAAGCGCCGATACGATAGTAAAAAGTGATCGATGGATTCTGGTTCATTGCAGAGGTAGCATAATGGGGATGCAGCCAGACCACATCTGTGAAAGTAAAAATTTAGTTGTGGAATACGGGCAACGCAGCCTTGTAAATATGTTACTTCGAATATCCGGTTAGGACACCACTGTCGGTTCCAAGAATAATTTAGATGTATAAAATCTGTAGATTTTGCTAACGCGAGGATTTTCTTGTCTTCGGTCAAAGAAAACTGCCTATATCTGGCTGCAGTGATATGTGCAGTTGCCGGCAGCACAGATATTGCCGGACCTTTTAAAGAAGCTCGTGCTTAAGAATCAGCTATTTCATTAAGTTGGATGTCTCGGTGGCCTGGTACCCAGACTAAATTAACTAACCTTAAGTGGAGGGGAGCTAATGTGTAAAACGTGTTCAAAGCTGTCGAATTTGTAGACGCGTTAAGCGCGCTGCATACAGAAAGGGAATCTGTGACGATAACAACTTTTCTGACATTTAGCGGTAACTTTCACAATGCAAGAACTATTGCCAGAAGTTCGGCCTGAAAAACTGATGTGTAATCTGGCAGGTGAAGTGAAAAAGACCAATCGAGGGATGGTGAGTAAGTTCCCACGCCTGCCTTCTGTTCACAAGAGAAAGCATCAGTTGTTAATACATTTATTGGGAAATGGGCCAAATAGTCTTGCAAAAGGGCATTCAAATATGTTGGTGGCATCAGTTTTGCGTTATTGGGGAAAATGTCCGCAAATTCTATTTTAAAGGACAATGTGGACCTATCAAAACGGAATAATTTCCGTAATGCGAACATTTAAAGGTGCTAATTCTGCCTGCCCAAATACAACCTGTGGGGTATGTAACCGAGGCCACGTGATCTCAAAAAATGAATTTGGTTCACTAATAAATAAATATTCTGTACGTATAACAGGAGATTCATAAGCCCTTAAGTAGGTTTGAACCGTAAGCATACAGAATCTCGTGTGAAGAGAAGATAAGCGCGCTTCCTGGTATAACACATTATTAGCAACGAATTTAGGCAGGCCTAAACATATTCGAAGAGCTTCTCTCTCTAAAAGAACAAGTGGTCTTATTTTATATTTTGCACCTCCGGAAAACAAAACACATCCAAATTCTAGAATCGGTCGTACATACATACGGTAGATCATATTTAATGTGTCACATCGCATACCAGAACGCCGGTTACAGATTCTTCGTAATAAACCTACAGCTCGTGTCCCTTTCGTTGCAATATTGTCTTTGTGAGAACGCCAGCTAAGTTTTTCATCATATGTGATACCCAGGTACTTAAGCGACTCTACTTGTGGAATTGTTCTCTGATCGTATACTAATGATAAATGTATCGGCCCGGAAAGCGGAAAGACAAGGACTGCACTTTTGTTTACGTTTAGTGCCAGGTGAAGGGTGTGAAGCCACTTCTCTACAATACATAGGTACGCTTGCAAGGACATGTAAAGGGAATTGATGTCTCTTGCTGTTCCGAAAAATGCGATGTAGTCTGCATAGACATAGAGATGAACTTCCCGGCGAAGCGGAATTGAACTCATCAACAGGTTAAATAGAACGGGAGACTAGAACAGCCCCCTGAGGCACCCCTCTTGTCTACACGGATCGTAACCCTGGGAAACGTGATGTTCCTAGACAGAGCGTTTAAGAATGCGCGGCAATCGAACGCGCAGAAGCCAAACATGGAGAATCGCAGCTCACTCAGGGAATCATTTTCCTGCAACGGGGCCTGGATCCAAGGCTTGATGCGATCGGTTTCTTCCACGTGAACTGTGCGACACCTCAAGCAGAAGGGCAATGGAACCGACCAGTGCACAGGACCCTGTATGAAAGCCTTGCGCTAGCATTCATCGACGAAAGTGTAAATTAGGCTGAAATGCTTTAGGGTATTGGTAGAGCCCAGAAGGTACCTAATCGGAGCTGCGAACTCTTCCTTCAGTGTGGACAACTCCAGATCGAGATGGGTCAGAACCGGGTTCAGTGACACGGCCTGGCAGCTAGATGGCTCGGACATCCACCTCTGGCCCGTGCATTGGAGCGATCATTCCAAGAGCCGTGAGTGAGCGACTCGTCGCTAAATAACAAGCAAAGGCGGCAGATCCCATATCTGGCGATGGGCTGCCACAGGAAGCTTGAAGAATCCCTGTCGTGATCACGAGTATGGACATACTTTTGTTTCGATAGAGGCCTTCGAGAAAGTCCTTGGCTCCACCCAGCCCTATATTGACTTGCAGCGCCCGAAGCACCTTCAAGGAAGAGCTAGTTCCAAGTAGAGGCCCAAGATTGTCGAAGTGCTCCGGCGCGTCGATCATTAGGTTCAGTTCCTCCAGGTGCTTCATGGAACGGACAGCCTTGACCAGAGCGTTGCTCATCGCTGCCTTCGCCGAGGATTGCAGTAGCGTCAGCGCCGAGATTTTGCCCACGCTGCCACTGAGAGCGCGGCACACGACCTTCTCCTGGTCTCCGAAGACGTCATCGTTGATGGCCGCCTTCACGACGCACCTGTGTTGAGTCAGCAGCCAATGCAGCAACGTGGCCGCCTGCGTCTTCTCTTCATCCGTGGCCATGTTAGCTATGGTCATGCCTTCGCATGCTCCGAGGAGCGACAGTGCTCCGCATTTCCCTTCTCGGAGCTCAAGACCGACGTTTATGAAGAAGCCGTTCCAGGCGGCAGTGTTCTTGCAGACGTGACACAGCCGGTTTAGACGAGCAGTACACGGTATCGCGTAGTCCACGCTAAGGCCGGTGAGGCGGCCGCGGACGCCTTTCATGTCTACCAGGGGTAGGGCCATCATATGCTCTTTTTATAGTGCTTGCGTGTCGGTCTTTTAAGTGTGATAGATGTATCTTCTTCCCGTTCCCTCTTCGACATATCTCTGGATGTAGAGGATGAGCCTGCGAATATGCGCATTGAAGAAGGAAAAGGCTGCTGTCATAACATATACAAAAATAGCATGTCGTAAAGCACAATCGTGAAAGAACGAGACAACGAAATCAAACACAAACAAAATGAGGCAAAAAAAGAAGAAATTGACAAGATCAGCGCTCAATTAATGTTCAGATTTGAAAAACATCAGCACAACAGTTATTCAACGCCTGAAATCTACCTCTTAAATCCTGCACTTTATAGGCGCGATGTGAAGTGGATATCGCAACCTCAACGAAAAACTCTAATGCCCTAAAGTTTATAAAAATACACATTCGAAATCTTTAAAGGCAACGAGCACCTCTAAACCCGTTTCGCTTATCTGAACTGCTGTTGGGTTAATGCTTCCATCCGCTTGAAATTCCAGCGCTTTTGGAAATGGATTTTGGACGAAGCGTGTCTCTAGTTGACTGGTGCTTTCCCGTCTCCTGCTGATTTTCGGTTTTTTCGGTGTTTAGCTACGGGACTTCGGTCCCCCGCCGGCAGTGATGGACGTCGACACTGCCCGGTTCTCTCCCAACCTGACCTCGCGTTAAGCGGTGCCGTCACGGAATCGTAACAGTGAAATGGACGATGCCGCCAGTGACAGCACGGCCAGCGGAGAAGACTCCGAAGACGGCTTCGAATCCGTACGAAGCCGCGAGCCGAAGCGGAGGAGCCTCAGGACACCTTCGCCTTCAAGTACATCTACAGTGCAGAACATGAGCCGTCCTCGAGCCCCCGCCATACTCTTTATGCCGGTGGTTTCCTCGGACAATCTGCGACATCTGAATAGGCAAGCTGTCTCCGCCTTCCTTGAAAGATTAGTTCTCAATGAAATCACCGACATAAGAATTAACACTCGCAAGAACATTCTCGCCGTAGATGTCGTGCATGCAACCGCGTTTGACATCTTGCGTACAGTAATCGATCTGAACGGGATCAAAGTGCGCTCCCACATTCCTGTCGACAAGGATACAGCAACAGGCGTCATATATGACGTAGATGTAGCAATACCAAATGAAGACTTGTCTATCCTAGTCAAGACAGCCACTCCTGATAGTTCCATTATCCAGGTATATCGGATTGGCAATTCACGGTGTGTGAAAATAGTCTTCAAGGGCGACACCATACCATTTAATGTCAAGGTCGGCCATTTTCGCCACCCCGTAAAGCCGTTCATTCCGAAACCTATGCAGTGCCACAAGTGCCTTCGGTTGGGTCACGTCAGAGGTGTTTGTAATCACGCTGCAGTATGTGCACCCTGCGCTGGGTCCCACACCACGGAACCCTGCCAAGCAACTGAATTTAAGTGCCGAAAGTGCAAGGGATCACATGAAGCCACATCGAGAACTTGCCCCCGAATCAAGAAGGAGTGGAGTATACTTAAGGAGATGGTAAGGGAAGGCTCTACGCACCGGGAAGCTGCCGTTTCTGTGAAATAACGACGCTCCCGCCGCCACCGCAGACGTTCCCCAAAGAACGCGAAAAACCCCCCACAGCGCCAATCTAGTCTAGCAGCGTCATCACCTCGAATTGAGAAACATCAGTCCTTGCGCGAGACCAGACGCAACGTATTGAATGACAAGAAGCCCAGAAAAGTGCTTATGACGTTGCCTGGACGGTACTGCCAAATGCACGCCCATCTGCTGAGCTTGAGCGACGTACGTCTCCGTCATCGAACGTACCTTTTGCTTCCGACAAGTTGCCTGAACAGGATGTGCAGGTGGTTATTCTGCTGAAGTCATTAATAGCTGCGATTCGCACACCTTTGGGAAATGCACAAACTTCGACTGTTCGATGCGCTTTACAAGTACTGGATGCTCTCGCTCCTGTACTTGAAAGCTTACATTAGAAACATGGCTCGCCTACTTCTGCAGAGGCGACCTTTTCACAAAGACATCAAGAATGCCTCAATTATTCAGTGGAATGCGAGTGGCCTGATATCACGTATTTCTGATTTTCGCCAATTTGTATATGTAAATCGGTTTCCGGTGCTAGTCATCTGTGAACCAAACGCGAAAAATATCCTCAGATTATCAGAATGAAGCTTTTACCTCCGCCACGTGTGATAAAATCAGCAAGGTCCTCGTTTATGTTCGAAAAGAGCTCACCTACGTGGTCCAGGTCCGTGACTCCTCATGACTTGCCTTAGCATAAAAAAGAAGAGCCGTTCCTTCACACTCGTCGCAGGCAACATTTCCCCATCAAGCCGTTTTGACTACACAAAGCTTGGAAACGTTTTGACGTCGACCTCCAGTCTTTGGATCCTCACAGGAGATTTTAATGCCCATCACCCACTTTAGGGAAGTAAAAGAACCAATTCAAGAGGTCAGACTCTTCTATCTTTTGCTTCGGACCATGACCTCTGCCTTTTGAACGACGGCAATCCAACATTCTTGAAAGGGTCGTCGCATAGCTGCTGCCTAGACCTGACTTTCGTGTCGTGATACCTTACTTCGAGCGTCTACTGGTTTACTGACTTGGAAACGCGCGGAAGTGACCATATATCCTACTTACGTTACCATCAAAGGTCTAAGCAATATGTTTTCCTCGATGGTCTCTCGAACAATTGATTGGCCCGCATTTCAAGCCTCGGTGAACGCCGAATGCCAGAGAGGCCTTGTACGTAGCATAGAGCTTGTGATTGCGGACGCGATGCATGCTGCAACGCGCTGTTTCTCATGGTCACCTGCTCGCTCTGACTTCGACATTGAATTAGAAAGGCTTCGTGCAGTACGTCGGCGTGCCGAGAAGAGATACAGACGCACAAAGTCGATTCTAGACCTTAGGGAGGCCAGGCGCACGCAGAAGAAAATACGTCGTCGCATAGACAAGTTAGACAACGAATGATGGCATTCATTCTGTAACTCGTTGGACCACCGCAAAGCACTCTCTCGCGTATGGCGAACTCTCCAGGGCCTTCGCTCTTCTCCTCAGCAACGCCACCCCTTTAAGGCACTGGCTCTCCACCAAGGCTGTCGAGAAGTGGATGTTGGAGAAGACTTTTGTGCGGAAATTGGAAGCGGCAGAGTGCTACAAAAGGATCTTGAATTGTACGAAGTTCCCCTCAAGCAAGTTTCGGCAATGGACGAACTTTTCTCCATGGAAGAAACGGAGGCTGCTTTAGCCATTTGCAGGCGTTCCTCTTCGCCTGGACCCGACAACGTAACATATGCTGCTCTCCGCCACCTTGACCATGAAGCACGAGAGTTCCTGCTGCATCATCTCAATGTCTCATGGAGTGACGGTGTTGTTCCGCCTGATTGGAAGCGTAGCCGTCTTGTACCAATTTTAAAGCACGGAAAGTATTCCCTTGAACTGAAATCCTATCGGCCTATTGCTCTCGCCATCTGCGTTGGAAAGTTGATGGAAAGAATGATCCTCACGCGCCTCGAGTGGTTTCTTGAACAATACAATGTTTATCCAGACGCGACGACAGGTTTTCGACGTGGTCTTTCGTCGGTAGACAACGTCATTGATCTCGTGTCGTCGATTCAACAACAAAAATAATCCAAACGCATCTCTGTAGCGCTATTTTTAGACATGAGGGGTGCTTACGATAATGTCTCCCATGAAGCAATTCTTGACGCGCTCGTGGCTGCTGAAATCGGAGGCCACGCTTTTCGGTGGATTCGTAGCTACTTGACCCAAAGGAGCTTCTTTGTAGTCACTGAGGATGGTCAAACTACCGACCACTATACGAACCGTGGGGT
Source organism: Dermacentor silvarum (assembly GCF_013339745.2). Taxonomy (NCBI): domain Eukaryota; kingdom Metazoa; phylum Arthropoda; class Arachnida; order Ixodida; family Ixodidae; genus Dermacentor; species Dermacentor silvarum. Next base: position 51,739,469 of record NC_051162.1, read on the forward strand.
TCCACAAGGTGGCGTTTTAAGCCCAGTCTTATTCAACCTGGATCTGATAGGGCTGGCGGAATCCTTGCAACAGCATGTTAGTCTATTAATTTACGCAGATGACATCTGCATCTGGGCTTCCGGACTAACTCGCCCGCAAGTTCGCGCAAGGTTACAAAAGGCTGCAACGATGACGTCTACTTATCTTCAGAGACAAGGTCTCGACGTTTCAACACAAAAATGCGCATTAGTCGCCTTCACGTGAAAATCGATGGCCGAATATCCTGTCTACTAATGGCTAGCCTGTTTTGTACAAAAAGAACCATCGGTTTTTAGGGATCACTGTTGACCGCGACCTCTCCTGGAGCCCCCATGTATCCTACCTAAGGAAACGACTCCTCTCGATCAGTCACCTCTTCAAAGCCATCGCCGGAAAAGCATGGGGACCATCGGTGAGTTCTATGCTGCATATGCTGCAACTATACAAAGCACTCTTTATGGGTTTCTTGCGTTACAGCACCCCGGTGTTGTCAAGCGCCCGGAGGACAAACCTCAGAGTGCTTGAGAGCATGCAAGCTCAAGCACTTATAACTTGTCTTGGCCTACCGTGATGCGCTTCAACAGCTGCAACAATTGACATCGCCAGGGAACATCCCATCAGAACGTATGTCGCCACAGACACCCTTCGAAATCATCTTCGACACCTTTCCCGACTAGAGTCTCGACGCCTTGCTTCTCTCTCGGAAAGTAGACCAGATACAACTTTTTTAGGCATTGTAACCTCCTATCGATCTTCTCTTCCATCAGACTTCACGCCTGCCGCAAGACCACCTTGTCCTTTGTGTGGTCTCCGGCAACCACAAGTGCGGCTCTCCATTCCAGGAGTTACAAAGAAGTCCGACTTTCCAACTTGTGCCCTGAATCAAGCTGCTCTACATCTGCTGCATGATTTCTACTCTGATCGAATTCACATTAATACAGATGGCTTTTCGACTCTGACCTGCCTACTGGTGCGGTAGAGTTATTCCGTCGGCATCATTCTGCAAGAAGTTCAAGTTCAGCCACATCACAAAATCGACAGGCTCTGAACTTGCTGCCCTCCGTAGCGCAGTGCTTTATGTGCACGAACAATCACCAAAAAGTTGTCGCAGTTTCACCTAAAAGGCGAACCATCAATTGCGATGGCAAATTTGTAGAGAGCTATACAGAGTAATGATATTAGCTTTATCAGCTGTATATAAACTTGGACATGCAGCAGCACCGGCAACACGCAGAACTGTTGTCGACGCCGTCGGCGTTTTGCCCGCGTTCACTCAAAATGCGTGCGGCGTTGGTGAGTGTTGCCGGAGCTTCTGATATAAATAGGTACTTGGTGCCGCAGCTAAACGTCGCCTCCCTTCCCTCCCCCACGGCCTCTCGCGCGTCGGAAGAAGGTGCGTTTGCTCTACATATATGGTGATTGTAAAGGAGGAAAGAGACGCCTACTTCTGCAGCCCTTAAGGGAGCACGGCGCAGAACGCGCATTTGTTCTCCGCCGTGCGTTCACTCCCCGTGAAAGCGCGCGCCCCTCGCCCTCTTTCACTCGCACATACAGCGTTCGGCGCGCGGCGACGATTTCATCTCCATTGACGTCATACGGAACCTCACGGCGACGGCGACGCCGAAGGCAGAAATCTGCTTTTGAGTGTCCATATAATTGCTATCGCAATAATAATTGGGCTATATTCTGTGATTAAAAGGCAGCCCTACAGTCACTTTTATCAGATCTGGGCCGCAGCCCACGTGAACAATTGGTAGCAGAGATACGATTACGCTACCATCAAGCGGTGGTCAGAGGCCACGGCATTTTATTTCAGTGGCTACCTGGGCACTGCAACATCACTGGCAATGAATGTGCCGACAAAGCTGCCCGTGAAGCACATGACGAATGTGAAAGAATCTCAATACCATTGTCAAGAACTGATGCAGCGCGGCACCTCAGCAGTCTTGCCCATGCTATAACTCTAAGAAAATGGAATACACCATAGTTTACCAACCGGCGCCTCTATGCCATAGACCCACAGATGCAATTACTTTTCCCCGGTGTTAAACGACAAGAAACCTTACTGTGCCGCCTGCGAATACGAGTTTCTTTAACATACTCCTATTTATTCCTAATTGGAATGGTGGACAGTGCCAACTGCAGCACATGTGGTGTTGAGGAAACCACCAGACATCTCTTATGTGACTGCCCCAGATACAAAGATGAGAGGATTGCCCTTCGGGCGGCTTTGGGGCACTTAGACGACATGCCTTTTACGGAGGAGAAGATCTTGGGCGCGTGGCCTCGTGCGTCTGCTATGTGCAGGGCTACAAAGGCGCTGCTGCGTTTTTTGAAGTGCACAAGCCTGTATGACCGCCTGTGATGAAACTCAGGGATGAACGTTTGACTGTAAATGTGCGAGGTGTCAACTGTGAACTTCCTTCTCCTCTTTCAATCCCCTCTCCCCCTTCCCCATGCAGGGTAGCCTACCGGGCTCAGCCTGGATAACCTCCCTGCGTTTCCCTTATGACTTTTCTCTCTCTTCTCTCTCTTGGAAGGTAGACGTCACGTAGGAGTCTCGCTCGGTGAATACACATTCGCATTTCATTAGGATATGCGAGTCGATAGACTCCGGAAGTCGTTGCATCAGCAGATCGCAGTCACGATACAGCGCGCGCCGCTGCGCAAACTACGCAGTTGCTACGAGAGTACAGGTAGCCCCCCCCCCCCCCCCCCCTCCGAGCTGCCTTTCTGCTTTCCTCTCTTGTGTGCGATTCGGCTCACCGTCACACGCTTTCACTCGTACATACAGCATAAGGCGCGCGGGGACAATGTTATAGCCCTCGGACTTTATACGGAACATAGCAACAACCACAACGGCAGAAATGCGCGTGGAGTAGAAATATATGGCACCTACACGCTTGCGCGTGACCCGCGTTCACGGAGCGAAACGTCACTTTTTTAAATCGCTTACTGAAAGAACAGGTGCGTCTTATACACCGGTGCTTCTTGTATACGTTTTTATTTTTTTCGGAAAAAGTGCCGTTTTGTGGGGGGTGCGTTTTATACAAAGGTGCAATTTATAGACCGGAAAATACGGTAATGGTATTGCGCTTATATTATCATAAACAATATTGTTACGCGCTATGCCGAGCATAGAACAATGCGCCAAAAGACGGTGAAAACGACGATCTGGGCAGCGCTCGTGTTGTTGTTCTGCCATCTTGCCTGCAGCGATCTCTCTCTGTATATGTCTTGTAAATATAATTTTCCTATTCCTTTTTGCTACTCTCATCCCCGTGGCGTTTTGATGGGAGGTGCGTGGTACCCACACGGTACAACGGAGCTCCGCAGCGGCCGACACTTGGCTTTATCCACGATGGTGGAAGAGGTGTCTACGCCCACTGAAGCGGCTGCAACGACAATGGTCGTCCTGGCTCAGCTAAAAGACCCAGGCACATTCTGCGGGACTGACAACGTCGACATCGAGGACGGGCTACCCCTGTACGAGTGTGCAAGTAAGAATAATCACTGGGATGAGACGATCATGCTGGCAAACATATTATTTTACCTCAAAGGAACCGCGAAGATGTGGTTTCATAATAATGAAGACGAAATTGGGAGATGGGATACGTGCAAGGAAAAGATGCGTTCCCTGTTCGGCTTCGGCAAGTCCACGGGTAGAAAGGCAGCAGCAAAGAAGGAGCTGGCATCTCGTGCACAGACAGCGACAGAGTCATACCTGACTTATATACAGGACGTGCTTGCCCTTTGTCGCAAAGCCGACGACGGCATAACGGAGTCTGAGAAAGTGGGCTACGTGTTAAAGGGCATAGCAGATGATGCCTTCAACCTGCTAATCTGCAAAGACCGCGACACCGTCGATGCCATCATCCAAGAGTGCAAGCGCTTTGAGGCCGCCAAAAGTCGACGCATTGCCCATAATTTCGCTCGACTTCCGAACACGGCAACAACGTGGTCCTGCGAAGACTTACCTGAGCCGTCGGCGCCGCTCACCGTGCAACACGTGAAGATCATCCAACGTGAACTTGACGCTGCGTCTCCTGCTTCTACGTGTGGCCGTACCTGTGACCATAGATCCCAGGTAGTGCCACTAGTCCAAGCTATCGTTCATCAGGAGCTCTCCAATGCTGGCCTGGACTCTGTGTGCGCCGCAGCTCCTTCCCAGCCGATCGACCACCGTCCTTCACGTTCGCACGCCCAAGGTCAAAGGCCGCCGTTCCGTACTCGAAACTCAGCCGAGTGGAGGACTGCTGATGCCACCCCATATGCTGATAACTGCCGTTGTATTGGACACGTGGCCCGCCATTGTAACAGCCGGTGGTATTGGTATCAGGCTCCCTATTGAAACAACCGTCGTCCCGACATGTATCACGGCCGATTTCAGCCCTACCACGAGCATGCCCAAGCCACCGCTGAAGACGCTCCCCCCATGTCGTATCGTCGTTCGCCATCCGCACGTGGTCACCAGTTCCGGTCGCCGTTGTCGCGTCGCCAATCATCTCGCTCGCCCCAATTTCGCCGCCCTACGTCGCCGATTGAACGACTCCCTCCGGAAAACTAGACGATGCAGCTCCCAGAGGTGATGCTGCATCGACGACCCGCCTGCCAAATCCTCTGACCACACTGCAGACCAGACGGAACCTGATAGACGTTAAACTGGATGACGCACATGTTGTCGTTCTAGTGGACACTGGGGCTCAGATATCGGTGATGAATTCGGAGCTTCGTCGCCGCCTTAAGAAGGTCCTAACACCACCCCCAGTACCGCTCATTCGTGTCACCGATGGCGGAACGTTTCCCGTGCTAGGGATGTGCTCCGCGCGAATAAGTGTTGCTGACCGATCCACAAGCGTACTACTTGCCATGCTCGAGAAATGCTCCCATGACCTCATTCTCGGTATGGATTTTCTGTCTGCCCATTCTGCCCTTATTTACTGTGGAACCGGCTTGCTTGAGCTAGACCTACCGTGCTACCATGACGCTCCTACTACACGCCAATCGCGCTTGTGCTCAGTGGATTACGTTCGTATATCTCCTCAAGCCGCTATATGTATGTGAACTTGCGGTCTTGTTCGCCCATTCCCGATGGCGATTACATCTTGACCCCGATCGTTGACGTCTTATTCGCCAAAAACGTCGCTCTTCCTCACACCTTTATTAGAGTTGCGGATAATCACACGGCTCTACCCATACTGAACTTTAGCTGGTGCACGCAACTCATCCCAGGCGGCGTGACTCTAGGCCACATTGTTTCTATCGATGAGTGTGCCGTTTCTGCATTCGTCACCGACGCTTCTTTATCCTCTGCCCCTCCATCTTCTTCGCACAATCTCGTCGACAGTGATATTGACAAGATGATTGCGTCTGACCTCCTTCCTGCACAGACAGCCGATATGCGGCGCATATTGAAGTCCTACTGCGACATCTTTGACTTCAATGACCGTCCTTTGGGACAGAGATCTGTGGTCACTCATAACATCAACACTGGGGACGCCAGCACAATCAGACGACGTCCTTATCGCGTGTCCCATGCCGAGCGAGAAGTGATACAGCGTGAAGTTGACAAGATGCTCACCAACGACGTCACTGAACCTTCATGCATTCCATGGGCATCACCGGTCGTCCTAGTCAAGAAGAAAGATGGCAGTTGGCGCTTCTGCGTCGACTACCGCCACTTAAACAAGGTAACGCGCAAGGACGTCTACCCTTTGCCGCGGATCGATGATGCTCTCGACTGTCTACACGGCTCTGCCTACTTCTCTTATATCGACCTAAGGTCAGGCTACTGGCAGATCTCCGTCGATGATCAATACCGTGAAAAGACCGCATTTTTTACGCCCGATGGACTTTACCACTTTAAGGTGATGCCCTTTGGACTGTGTAATGCCCCAGCCACATTTGAAAGGATGATAGACTCCCTCCTCCGTGGATACAAATGGTCAACTTGTCTTTGTTACCTTGACGATGTCACTGTGTTCTCACCGACATTGGACACAGGGGCGGATCCAGGTTTTTTCTGAGGGGGGGGTCAGCTTCTGTCAATGATGATGATGATGATAGTAGCCTTTCTCATTTACCGAAATGCACCGTTTCTGCTCACGATAAACCCGCGTTTTATACGGCTAGAGCAACACCTGTAGCCCGCCGTGGTGGCTCAGTCAGCTCAGGTGTTGCGCTGCTGAGCACGAGATCGCGGGATCGAATCCCGGCCGCGGCGGCGGCATTTCGATGGAGGCGAAATGCAAAAACGCCCGTGTGCTTGCGTTGTAGTGTACGTTTAAGAACACCAGGTTAGCAGAATTAATCCGGAGCCTTCCACTACGGCGTGCCTCATAATCAGAACTGGTTTTGGCACGTAAAACCCCAGAAAGAGGAAGAAGCCCTATAGCGAAGCCAGGTATCGGTTTCTCCGAGCATAAAGGAAAAGGACGTTACCCAATTCAGCCATGTGCTTGGCGGCTGTGCCTGATAATACAGGGTGTTCAAAACTAAGATTTATGGTTTTCTTAAAATTAGGCACTGGGAGGCACGCAAAGACCACCTGCGCAAATAAGTTATGTGGCCAGGCGGGCACAAAGTGAGAGGATAATTATAGCTGTGAGCAGCCGAATTCACTTAAGTTAAACAATTATTTTTTTGTTGACTCCAGTAAGTGGGTATGTTTGTATTGAAAACTTAGAGACAGTAGTGTTTCTACACAGTATCGGTCGGAAGAATTATTCTAGCGTGTTCGTGCTCCGAGATATCTGACTCCAAATTTCTATTGTCGTACTGCGAAGAGTTATGGAATCGACGCGGGAGTGGTATATGCTTTGCGGTTTTGTGGAAGGGAGGCATTTTGAACGTTTTTAGGGCATTGACATCCTGATGGGTGAAGTGTTGTCATGAGATTCGTGCATGACAACATCAAACTTAAAACGGCAGTATATATGAAATATTCGTTAGCATAGCTAAAAAGGTTTCTGTTGTTGATGGTGTAGTTGTTGCTTTTTATTTCAATAAAACTTACAATACTTGGAAATCAGCGGTCACTTTATTTGCGTAGCCCAGGAAATGACCATGCCCGGTCGTCTAGTCACCATTACGCACGCGCATTGCCCTCCGGCTTCTCCGCTCGCGCCATTATCTCGGCATGGCAGCTGCCGCCAGCTTTACAGGCTGCGCGGTCGCGTGTTAAGACAGCGGTTACGGGTTCTTCGATTTCTTTTATTTCGCCAGCCGTCAGGGGAAGGGGGACAGTTATTATCTTTGCCAATGCCTCCGCCGCGTTGTCAGACTAAATGCCGCACCCAACAGCCGCGTCACATCATGGAGGAGCTTTGCGCCAATCCTCTCTCTCTTGCATGCGTAATCATGCGAACGACAATTAAAATTTGGAGTTGGATATCTTGGAGAATAGACATGCTAGAAGAATTCTATCAAGTGAAACTGTGTAGAAACACGGCTGCCTCTAACTTTTCAATACAAACATACACACTTACTGCAGTCGATAAATAGTTAATTATTAAATTTTAGGTATTATTCGGCTGCTGACAGCAATAATTATTATCTCACTTTGTGTCCCCCTGGCCACATAACTTATTTGCCCAGGTGGTCTTTACGTGCCTCCCAGTGCCTAATTTTAAGAACACCATAAAGCTTAATTTTGAACACCCGGTATATCTAGCGTGTATTGTTTCTTAAAATAAAATTTGGGATGATCTGTCGCAGGTTTGTTATAAATGCGTAAGCACGGGTCCATCTTTGGAGTTCTGTTGGGACATCTTGATTTCCTTAAGAAGATTCTTTGTGTTCGGCTGAGACACCTTCGTTTGCTTTGGAGCTCCAACGCGGCAACCACTACGCTGGTTGTTTGCGATATGCGAATCACCGCGTATGAAGAAGACTCACGACGCCACCTACAAGAAGGATGTGGCCTAGTAGCCGAGAGCGCGAGCCAGCGTCTACATGTTTTGCTTCCCACGCGACGTCATCCTTTTACACAAGGCGCGCATCTGCTCCCGTTTCTCTAACCACGCGTGGTTAGCGGCCAACGCCCGCGCGCTGGCGTTGGCCGCTGACGTCACGCTCCCCCACTTCGCAGCCGCTGCTCGAGGCTTCGCCCCGCTCCGCGAGAACGTAGGGTGCCTCGATGCCCAGCGCCGCCGTCCAGGGTGGAGACAACCCCGCTGGCGCCGCCATATTGAGTCACACGAGCTGAGACTCGGCTACGCTTGCGTTCATAGTGTTACTCGCGGCGCACTTCCAAGTGCTTTGCCTTGATGAGGATTATTTATCGGTATCGCATCTGCACATCTTTATAACTAATAGCCGTTAACTCGTCGAAGGTCCAAGACGTAAATGTATGGCGCCGGGAACATGCCCCAAGTTGCCTAATTCAATTTACATTTAATATGCCGTGTGTATGTTTGAAATACGCACTATTTTTTTTTTTTGCGCTTCGATGCTTGGTATATAAGGTTTGCGAACCCCTGTGTGTGGAAGTTTTTCTTTTTCGCTGTTGTATTTTGGTTTACACGTCACGCCTCGTTTACCGTAGCCAGCCACTCACGCACTGGCGGTTAGTTTCCCTTGCGTTGCGCGTGCTCTTCGCGTTCGTTGCAATTATTTGACGATATCTACGCGCAATTTTGCTTTTTTTTGCACACAAAACTGTGTGCTGACAGGATTAAGCTGGTGTAAAAATAACTGCGATGTGAAAATAAGGTTTAGTTAGTGCTGTAGAGAAACATGTAACGTAACTTGTCTGTGTGAATCTTGCGTAGTACACACAAGAAACCAAACGATGCACAAAATACATTTACTTATAATGTCTAGTACAATCAATCATGCAAGAGATATGTACATGAAAAATTATATGTACTGTGTGGCGCCTGAAGGTTATGTTGAAAGACGAGATAAAAAAAAGAAATTCGCAAGTAGGCTCGACACACAATTAGGGATAGTGAGAGTTTTTTTTTTTACTTTATTCATTACATGGGGGGGGGGGGGGGGCTCAAGTGAGTACATCAACCTTATTACACACAATATAAATCGAAAACAAGAATGCAAACAAGAAAACGCAACCGCGGGTAATATTAATCAAGATATCCAGCCAGAATACATCAGCTACCATCGAATACGTCGCATCAGCAAATACATCGATGGCGAGTACAGAACATTTTATATATAACCATTAGAACACTGATAACTACATTGAAAAAATAAACAACACTGCATACATATCGCGTACAAAAACTGTAAATGAAACTAAGACAGTCAAATACAGATTAGCAATGTTTTTCACTTCGAAAATATAGTCCATGATGATGTAGGGCTGTTGACTTTAACAGACGGCGCCCATCCTGTCGATTTCCCTCGTACTGGTCCTCTTCAAAGTGTTTCTAAGTACAAGTAAAACAACAAAAGTGATTATTAATATGAAAAGTTGCCTTGTAAATACAGAGAACCCATTACAGTGCTTAAAAATAAATTTTCGCGGAAGTAATCCTGTATTATTTCGCTTCACACGTTTCGAAGAAATGCACAGGCTACAACAGACACTATGCCAGAAAGCGCCGAAACATTTTGGTCCCATGATGCCCCTTACCTCTACTACACCTGGGCATACCCTGCACAAGCATTTAAAGACCGTCACAGTACCCACTACGATCAGGAATGAGCACGAATGACCATCGGCTTACGAGCACCACGCTACAAATATATTCGTCTAAAAAATCAGCTATATAACGTAACAACCTGAGATCCGCAAGATATCTGCTGAGAATAGAGAAAATCACAATGCTTCGCTTGCCACGTACACAACAGCCGCTCTCCCCAGAAGAAGCACTGCGTTCTTTAGTCCCAAATAACCAGTAGCGAAAAAAGAAACTGAGGGGAAAAAAAAAGAAGCAAGAGACACACGATGTGTGCTTCCCGTGAAAAAGTAAAATAGGTGGTTTACATGACGATTTGTAGCTAATGTAAGGCTATTTCGCGGCGAAGCATTTTCGTCAGTTCTTAAAATAAGTGTACTACTCGCATAGACTGCGCCGATCAAAACGGCAAAAGCCATGCGACGCGCGCTCGCAAATCATAGGCTATACTCAGCATCGGTGCAGTGCTTAGTTCGTGAGCGAACGTAGGTACGTGAGCAAGGATCAGAGAATACTTTCTTATTTAAATGAAAAACACGATGCGATAGTCTAAACTTTCTTGACACTTACCTCGCAAATGTAGGAGCTATCCGTTGCCTTCCAGTGATACCGCTTTACTTGGGCTTCCCATCTCTTCCTTCGCTCTGGGTCCCGGGGGAAGCGTAAACAGCGAAGCCCTTTACGCGTCGATCCGGTGCACTTGGGAACACAACAGCCCGTCATGTCGACTCGATGCACTTGACAAGCTTGTCATTCATGCGGCTGAACACTGTCCAGCAAGTAGAAGCGTCAGCGAAGCATCCGCGCGCACTGTGTCTCCAACTAAGCACCGGCACCAAGCACTCGCAACCGCTCGCTGTGACTCAAGATGGCGCCGCAGCGAGAAAGCGGCGGCGCGGGGGCGGTCAAAGGATGGCACCACCCTGAACGGCGGCGCTGGCATCGAGGCACCCTACGAGAACGGCCACTCAGATAAACGGATCCGACGGCTTTGAGCCTCCTATGCTTAATGTACGACAATGAAACTGCGAAGTTACAATGAAAAACTTGTAGCGTACGAACCGTACTGTGCTCGTACTGGATAATGTCAACGTGTAACTGTGATCACACTTCTTTCTGGGGTTTTACGTGCCAAAACCAGTGATCACACTGAGTGCTACAGTTTTAAAAAAAAGTTGCCTATGCGAAGTTCTTAGTTTAGCTGTTAGTTGTTATTATTTATATATGAACACTTCAGCGAGAGATCTCTTTCATTAAGCAGGTTGGTCGCGGAACCGATGACAGCCAATGAGGCAACCGATGACACCCCAATCGGGAACTGAGTTGATCAGTTGCGAAGGCGCTCGAGCGGACATCTGCGTGCTTGGCAAAAGGCACGTCCCCTCGTTCATTCGACGCCACCGATGGGAAGAGTAAGGCACGGCCGGCGCCAGGAGGTCCAAGGTGTTCATGAGAAAAAATAACTACGACAGCTTCGCGACACCACACCCCTACGGAATAAAACTAAGCTTGTGAGCGAGCTAGCTTTACTTCTACATGGCTCATACCACTGGTACTCGCGAAAAATAATTTTGAAGAATGCTGGTGGCGATACTTTTTTTGGGGGACAGGGCCATTTCCCTGTCAGCGAGGGGGCGATGCAGAAATCTGAGGGGGGGGGTCAGGACATCCGGACATCCCCCCTGGATCCGCGCCTGATTGGACATTCACCTTAGCCGATTGTGGGCAGTTCTTGGAGTTTTCAGGCGAGCAGGCCGTCAGCTCAACTCTGCCAAATGCCGTTTGGCCGCCGCGAAATCACTGTGCTTTGCCACCTTGTGAGTGCTGAAGGCGTGCAACCTGACCCAGAAAAAAATTGTGTTGTCAAAGACTTCCCTATGCCACGTTCCCCTAAAGACGTGCGGAGCTTTGTCGGCTTGTGCTCATATTTTCGACGTTTTGTCAAGAACTTCGCCGACGTTGCCCGTCTACTCACACAACTCTTGAAGAAGGAAACGTCATTTTCTTGGGGTCCTGAACAGGCGACTGCGTTTCACACGCTCACGACGTTACTTACGTCACCACCCATCTTGGCCCATTTTGACCCGTCAGCGCCCACTGAACTTCGCATCGACGCCAGTGGACATGTCTTCGGCGCTGTTCTCGCCCAGCAGCAACAAGGACGCGACCGCGTCATCACCTATGCCAGTCGCCTTCTTTCCTCTTCAGAGTGCAAATTTTCGATCACTGAGCGCGAGTGCCTCGCACTATAGTTCTGGCTGTCGGAAAGTTTCGACCATACTTGTTTGGCCGCGCCTTTTCGGTCATCACAGAACACTATGCGCTTTGCTGGTTGTCTTCCCTCAAAGATCCGACTGGACGATTTGGTCGCTGGGCACTGAAACTGCAAGAATACAGCTTTGACGTCACTTAGAAGTCTGGCAGACTGCACCAGGATGTGGACTGCCTATCCCATCATCCAGTGGACCCTCCCGACTTGTCAGCGCACGATTCAGACACCTGTGTCTTCGCAATATCCGATTTATCCGACATACGCGGCGAATAGCTCAGCGATACCAATTTGCGGTCAATTATCCGCCGTCTACGCCCTCATCACTGTGCCCCGTCCCTACAATTATTCGTGCTTCGTGACGGCATCTTATACAGACGCAACACCAGCTCCGATGGCCCAGAGCTTCTACTGGTTGTTCCCGAAACAAACACTCCGTTCCACTGTCCTCCAACAGCATGATGCCCCAACCGCTGGACATCTCGGAGCAACTCGCACGTACGATCGCGTTCGGCGTCGGTTCTTCTGGCCAGGCCTCCACCGCTCTGTGGGCCGATACGTTGCTTCTTGAGAGTCTTGCCAGCACCACAAGCATCCATATCCTTGTCGCCAGCCGGTCCTCTTCCGCCCATCGACCTTCCCGGTGTCCCGTTCTACCACGTCAGCCTTGATCTCATCGGGCCATTCCCAGCATCTCTGACTGGGAACAAGTGGATTGCCGACACGATACGCTATCACACGGGCACTACCGACAAGCTGCGCCACTGACGTTGCGGAATTTCTACTTTACAACGTTGTTCTTCACGACGGCGCTCCTCGACAGCTCCTGACCGACCATGGTCGCTCCTTTCTGTCCAAAGTCGTCGACGACATTCTTCGTTCGTGTTCCATCCGTCACAAGCTAACCACTGCCTACCATCCGCAAACCAATGGGCTTACCGAGCGCCTCAACCGCACGCTGACTACAATGCTCTCTATGTACGTTTCCTCAGACCACCGTGTTTGGGACAGCGCCTTGCCTTATGTGACATTTGCCTACAACTCGTCACGCCATGACGCCGCTGGCTTTTCCGCAGCTGGTTTTTATAACAAACCTCCATCCAAAGGCACAGAGCATCAGTGGTAAAGTTGCTCACTATAGCTCACTAGCTTCACCTCGTGCGCAAGAGTAAAAGTGGGAAAAGGCCATGGTGTAAGAGATATACTCTTTAGGTGGGGACACTTCTCGGCTTGCTTGCTAGACGCGATTGACCAGATAAAGTAGCAAGGGCGCGCGTCTATCGGGGCGGTGACGGCAGCGGATACCTATCGGCGGAACGACGCAACTTCAGTTAGAACGCAGGCGAGAGCGTGCGCCGACAAGGAACGCGCGCATGCGCTCTCCCCGGTGACCTACTTTCGTGCGTCACTCAATCATTTCGGATTTCCCGCGAACCGCCGGTTGCTATAACAACGGGAGATTAAACCAATAAAAAGCTTTCTGTGTTGAAGTTGCGTTGTACTGCCGATAGGTATCCGCTGCCGTCACCGGGCCGATCGGCGCGTGCCTTTGCTACTTTATCTGGTAGATCGAGTCTGGCGAGTGTCCTCACCTAAAGAGTATATATCTTACCCCGTGGGCAAGGCAGACCGACTGGCGAAGAGTGAAACGAACGATAGGGTGAGGAAAGCAGCGTAAACACTGCCAGCCCCGAGCAGGCACCGAAGCGCGGCACGGGTCTCTCGCTCTGTTCGCGGTTTGACGCCGTGATGCCTTTTATTTTTTTCCGTGCAGTTCTGAAAAACGGAACCGTGTGTGGCTCGCGCTGGCGTTTTGTTTCTGAAATCGAAGCAACTTGTTCTAAAGCCCTAGCCTGTCTAGGTTACCTAAAACGTTCTCTGCACTCAGCCCCTAAAGAAACAAATTGCTGTTATAAAACTAGTGCGGCCCATCTTGGATTACGGCTGTGCCATTTGGAATCCCTATTTAAAATCTGACAAAAAACTCGAATGTGTGAAAAAAAAGCTATTCGATTTATATACCGTCGTTACAAGGACTTCTCCCGCTCTTCTAACCTTCCCTCCTTGAAACTGTGTCCTCTATAGTAGAGTGGCGTCATGTAGAAAGCCTTTAACTGTTTTACACCACTGTTAACTCTGAACGTTGCTCATCTTTGGAATACATTAAATTTGCTAAAGCATTTAACACCAGGAATTTCCACCCTTTGAATGTAACACCTCTGTACGCCAGGACTGACAAATTCAAATAGTTTTGTTTTCGCGATCCATCGAAATGTGGAACCAGCTTCCCCCTAATATTCAAAATTTGCCATATGACAGTTTTTGAAGGCAATCACCGATTGATACCTTGCAATGCTTTGGACCATGTTTTATATACTGTGGATATATGCATACATGTATGTATATGTATGCATCGAGATCATTTTTTTAAGCATAATCCTTGCACTTGTCCTTTGCTGTGTATGTGGCAGCTTTGATTACTTCCCTCTTTGCTGCGTGCGCGGGATCTTGGCAATCTGGTTTGCTTTCAACGACACTTGTGAATGCAGCTTATCAAAAGCTAAAGAAACTTTCAAAATGCAAAAACTTTACAACACACAAAAATACACTAAATGTTTCATAACAGACTTTTTTTCTAAAACGTGCATACAGTGACCAATATTTCTTAGTGTGCCCCTTTGTACAGATCCTGTGAACAAAGAGCAGTTTTATGTAGAACAGAGTTCTTTCAAATCTTTTTCTTTCCACGAATAGTACCAAAGTGGAACAAGCTAGCTGCCCTGTGATACAGCAACTACTTTGTCAAACCATGCATTTATAACATCTTTGTAGATGGCCTTCTATGTGTACAATTTCCTTCAATTATGAGTGACATTTTGTTTACTTTGTGTTAAGTTGAATGTTCAATGTTACATTGTATAATTTTATGGCTAGTTTTCCTCTACCTGCATTGTGTTTCTGGTTTGTATTTGGATGTCTTAGCATTCTTAGGGTACTTCACAAACTTTCCGGGGGCTATGTATGTGTGTGTGCATGGGTTTGTATATAAGCGTTATCCACCTACCTGGGTCACTGGGTGATCAGTAATCTAATGGGTCAGGCTGCTGTGCTGAGGTAACAAGGTTCGAAACCAACCCTTAGACTAACTTGGGTGCCCGAGTATGTGGGAATGTGTACATACGCGCAGCTCTTCAACTAACCTCTTTCACGCGGACATGGTTCACTGTAGAA